>NW_024055734.1:566119-597921 GCF_902713615.1 Scyliorhinus canicula
CCTCCCACAGTCCAAAGATATACAGGTTAGGGTGGATTGGCCTGTTAAATTGTCCCTTAGTGTCTAAAGATATACAGGTTAGGTGGGATTGGCCGTGTTAATTGTCCCTTAGTGTCCAAAGATGTACAGGTTAGGGTTGATTGGCCGTGTTAAAATTGTCCCTCAGTGCCCAAAGATGTACAGGTTAGGGTGGATTGGCCGTGTTAAATTGTCCCTCAGTGTCCAAAGATGTACAGGTTAGGTGGATTGGCCGTGTTAAATTGTCCCTTAGTGTCCAAAGATCTCCAGGATTGGTGGATTGGCCGTGTTAAATTGTCCCTCAGTGTCCAAAGATGTACAGGTTAGGCGGATTGGCCATGTTAAATTGTCCCTCAGTGTCCAAAGATGTACAGGTTAGGTGGATTGGCCGTGTTAAATTGTCCCTTAGTGTCCAAAGATGTGCAGGTTAGGTGGATTGGCCATGTTAAATTGTCCCTCAGTGCCCAAAGATGTACAGGTCAGGGTGGATTGGCCATGTTAAATTGTCCCTTAGTGCCCAAAGATGTACAGGTTAGGTGGATTGGCCGTGTTATATTGCCCCTTAATGTCCAAAGATATACAGGTTAGGTGGATTGGCCGTTTAAATTGTCCCTTAGTGCCCAAAGATGTACAGGTTAGGTGGATTGGCCGTGTTAAATTGTCCCTTAATGTCCAAAGATATACAGGTTAGGTGGATTGGCCATGTTAAATTGTCCCTCAGTGTCCAAAGATGTACAGGTTAGGGGGATTGGCCGTGTTAAATTGTCCCTTAGTGTCCAAAGATGTGCAGGTTAGGTGGATTGGCCGTGTTAAATTGTCCCTTAGTGTCCAAAGATGTACAGGTTAGGTGGATTGGCCGTGTTAAATTGTCCCTTTGTGTCCAAAGATGTGCAGGTTAGGTGGATTGGCCGTGTTAAATTGTCCCTTAGTGTCCAAAGATGTGGAGGTTAGGTGGATTGACCGTGTTAAGTTGCCCCTCAGTGTAAAAGATGTACAGGTTAGGTGGATTGGCCGTGTTAAATTGTCCCTTAGTGTCCAAAGATGTGCAGGTTAGGTGGATTGGCCGTGTTAAATTGTCCCTTAGTGTCCAAAGATCTCCAGGTTATGTGGATTGGCCGTGTTAAATTGTCCCTTAGTGTCCAAAGATGTACAGGTTAGGTGGATTGGCCGTGTTAAATTGTCCCTTAGTGTCCAAAGATGTACAAGTGAGGGTGGATTGGCCGTGTTACATTGTCCCTTAGTGTCCAAAGATGTCCAGCTTAGGTGGATTGGCCGTGTTAAATTGCCCCTTAGTGTCCAAAGATGTACAGGTTAGGAGGAATGGCCGTGTTAAATTGCCTCAGGCACACACTTCGCTTAAATGTGCCGAAACTAAGTAATCCCCTCACTCTCGATCAATAATATTCCACTGCCATTGGGCGACTGAATCTAGGCAGGTTCAACAGTATTTCTGACCTTATCTGTGGTTCAATGCATCTTCGTCTTATCTTTCACACCCCACCCCACTCCAGATTTTTGGAATTCAACAAAGCAGTCAACTTTCAGGGCCCCCCCGGGCTCGACTCTCCCACCTCACAGCACCGCGAACACAGGTTCAATTCCTGTCTCGGGTGACGTTCTGCATGGGGTTTACCCGTTCCTTCCCCCACCCACACCTCACACCGACGCAACCTGCCTGCGTGGGTTTCCTCCGGGTGCTCCGCTTTCCTCCCACAGTCCAAAGATATACAGGTTAGGTGGATTGGCCGTGTTAAATTGTCCCTTAGTGACAAAGATGTACAGGTTAGGTGGATTGGCCGTGTTAAATTGCCCCTTAATGTCCAAAGATATACAGGTTAGGTGGATTGGCCGTTTAAATTGTCCCTTAGTGCCCAAAGATGTACAGGTTACGTGGATTGGCCGTGTTAAATTGTCCCTTAGTGTCCAAAGATGTACAGGTTAGGTGGATTGACCGTGTTAAGTTGCCCCTCAGTGTAAAAGATGTACAGGTTAGGGGGATTGGCCGTGTTAAATTGTCCCTTAGTGCCCAAAGATGTACAGGTTACGTGGATTGGCCGTGTTAAATTGTCCCTTAGTGTCCAAAGATGTGCAGGTTAGGTGGATTGGCCGTGTTAAATTGTCCCTTAGTGTCCAAAGATGTACAGGTTAGGTGGATTGACCGTGTTAAGTTGCCCCTCAGTGTAAAAGATGTACAGGTTAGGTGGATTGGCCGTGTTAAATTGTCCCTTAGTGTCCAAAGATGTGCAGGTTAGGTGGATTGGCCGTGTTAAATTGTCCCTTAGTGTCCAAAGATCTCCAGGTTATGTGGATTGGCCGTGTTAAATTGTCCCTTAGTGTCCAAAGATGTACAGGTTAGGTGGATTGGCTGTGTTGAATTGTCGCTTAGTGTCCAAAGATGTACAGGTTAGGTGGATTAGCCGTGTTGAATTGTCCCTTAGTGCCCAAAGATGTCCAGGTTAGGTGGATTGGCCGTGTTAAGTTGACCCTTAGTGTCCAAAGATGTACAGGTTAGGGTGGATTGGCCGTGTTAAATTGTACCTTAGTGCCCAAAGATGTACAGGTTAGGTGGATTGGCCGTGTTAAATTGTCCCTTAGTGTCCAAAGATGTACAAGTGAGGGTGGATTGGCCGTGTTACATTGTCTCTTAGTGCCCAAAGATGTCCAGGTTAGGTGGATTGGCCTTGTTAAATTGACCCTTAGTGTCCAAAGATGTCCAGCTTAGGTGGATTGGCCGTGTTAAATTGCCCCTTAGTGTCCAAAGATGTGCAGGTTAGGTGGATTGGCCGTGTTGAATTGTCCCTTAGTGTCCAAAGATGTACAAGTTAGGGTGGATTGGACGTGTTAAATTGTCCCTCAGTGCCCAAAGATGTCCAGGTTAGGTGGATTGGCCGTGTTAAGTTGACCCTTAGTGTCCAAAGATGTCCAGGTTAGGTGGATTGGCCGTGTTAAATTGTCCCTTAGTGTCCAAAGATGTGCAGGTTAGGTGGATTGGCTGTGTTGAATTGTCCCTTAGTGCCCAATGATGTGCAGGTTAGGTGGATTGGTCACGATCAATTGCCCCCAGTGTCCAAAAAATAGGTTGCTGGGGTTAAGGGGGAAGGGTGGAGGTTTGGGCTGAAATAGGGAGCACTTTCCAAGCACATGTGCAGACATATTGGGCCGAATGGCCTCATTCTGCATTGTAAATTCTATGAATCTATGTTTTCCTTTCTTGTGGAGAAACAACACCAGTATCAACATGTTTACCTGAGGCACACACTTCGCTTAAATGGGCCGAAACTAAGCCATCCCCTCACTCTCGATCAATAATATTCCACTGCCATTGGGCGACTGAATCTAGGCAGGTTCAACAGTATTTCTGACCTTATCTGTGGTTCAATGCATCTTCGTCTTATCTTTCACACCCCACCCCACTCCACATTTTTGGAATTCAACAAAGCAGTCAACTATCAGGGCCCCCCGGGCTCGACTCTCCCACCTCACAGCACCGCGAACACAGGTTCAATTCCTGTCTCGGGTGACTTTCTGCATGGGGTTTACCCGTTCCTTCCCCCACCCACACCTCACACCGACGCAACCTGCCTGCGTGGGTTTCCTCCGGGTGCTCCGCTTTCCTCCCACAGTCCAAAGATATACAGGTTAGGTGGATTGGCCGTGTTAAATTGTCCCTTAGTGTCCAAAGATGTACAGGTTAGGTGGATTGGCCGTGTTAAATTGTCCCTCAGTGTCCAAAGATGTGCAGGTTAGGTGGATTGGCCGTGTTAAATTGTCCCTTAGTGTCCAAAGATGTACAGGTTAGGGGGATTGGCCGTGTTAAATTGTCCCTTAGTGTCCAAAGATGTACAGGTTAGGTGGATTGGCCGTGTTAAATTGTCCCTCAGTGTCCAAAGATGTGCAGGTTAGGTGGATTGGCCGTGTTAAATTGTCCCTCAGTGTCCAAAGATGTACAGGTTAGGGTGGATTGGCCGTGTTAAATTGTCCCTTAGTGTCCAAAGATGTGCAGGTTAGGTGGATTGGCCATGTTAAATTGTCCCTTAGTGTCCAAAGATGTGCGGGTTAGGTGGATTGGCCATGTTAAATTGTCCCTTAGTGCCCAAAGATGTACAGGTTAGGTGGATTGGCCGTGTTAAATTGTCCCTTAATGTCCAAAGATATACAGGTTAGGTGGATTGGCCGTTTAAATTGTCCCTTAGTGCCCAAAGATGTACAGGTTAGGTGGATTGGCCGTGTTAAATTGTCCCTTAATGTCCAAAGATATACAGGTTAGGTGGATTGGCCATGTTAAATTGTCCCTCAGTGTCCAAAGATGTACAGGTTAGGGGGATTGGCCGTGTTAATTTGTCCCTTAGTGCCCAAAGATGTACAGGTTACGTGGATTGGCCGTGTTAAATTGTCCCTTAGTGTCCAAAGATGTGCAGGTTAGGTGGATTGGCCGTGTTAAATTGTCCCTTAGTGTCCAAAGATGTACAGGTTAGGTGGATTGACCGTGTTAATTTGCCCCTCAGTGTAAAAGATGTACAGGTTAGGTGGATTGGCCGTGTTAAATTGTCCCTTAGTGTCCAAAGATGTGCAGGTTAGGTGGATTGGCCGTGTTAAATTGTCCCTTAGTGTCCAAAGATCTCCAGGTTATGTGGATTGGCCGTGTTAAATTGTCCCTTAGTGTCCAAAGATGTACAGGTTAGGTGGATTGGCTGTGTTGAATTGTCGCTTAGTGTCCAAAGATGTACAGGTTAGGTGGATTAGCCGTGTTGAATTGTCCCTTAGTGACCAAAGCTGTGCAGGTTTGGTGGATTCGCCGTGTTAAATTGTCCCTCAGTGTCCAAAGATGTACAGGTTAGGTGTATTGGCCGTGTTTAACTGTCCCTCAGTGTCCAAAGATGTACAGGTTAGGAGGATTGGCCATGTTAAATTGTCACTTAGTGTCCAAAGATGTACAGGTTAGGTGGATTGGCCGTGTTAAATTGTCCCTTAGTGTCCAAAGATGTACAAGTGAGGGTGGATTGGCCGTGTTACATTGTCCCTTAGTGCCCAAAGATGTCCAGGTTAGGTGGATTGGCCTTGTTAAATTGACCCTTAGTGTCCAAAAATGTCCAGCTTAGGTGGATTGGCCGTGTTAAATTGCCCCTTAGTGTCCAAAGATGTGCAGGTTAGGTGGATTGGCCGTGTTGAATTGTTCCTTAGTGTCCAATGATGTACAAGTTAGGGTGGATTGGACGTGTTAAATTGTCCCTCAGTGCCCAAAGATGTCCAGGTTAGGTGGATTGGCCGTGTTAAGTTGACCCTTAGTGTCCAAAGATGTCCAGGTTAGGGGGATTGGCCGTGTTAAATTGTCCCTTAGTGCCCAATGATGTGCAGGTTAGGTGGATTGGTCACGATCAATTGCCCCCAGTGTCCAAAAAATAGGTTGCTGGGGTTAAGGGGGAAGGGTGGAGGTTTGGGCTGAAATAGGGAGCACTTTCCAAGCACATGTGCAGACATATTGGGCCGAATGGCCTCATTCTGCATTGTAAATTCTATGAATCTATGTTTTCCTTTCTTGTGGAGAAACAACACCAGTATCAACATGTTTACCTGAGGCACACACTTCGCTTAAATGTGCCGAAACTAAGCCATCCCCTCACTCTCGATCAATAATATTCCACTGCCATTGGGCGACTGAATCTAGGCAGGTTCAACAGTATTTCTGACCTTATCTGTGGTTCAATGCATCTTCGTCTTATCTTTCACACCCCACCCCACTCCAGATTTTTGGAATTCAACAAAGCAGTCAACTTTCAGGGCCCCCCCGGGCTCGACTCTCCCACCACACAGCACCGCGAACACAGGTTCAATTCCTGTCTCGGGTGACTTTCTGCATGGGGTTTACCCGTTCCTTCCCCCACCCACACCTCACACAGACGCAACCTGCCTGCGTGGGTTTCCTCCGGGTGCTCCGCTTTCCTCCCACATTCCAAAGATGTACAGGTTAGGTGGATTGGCCGTGTTAAATTGTCCCTTAGTGTCCAAAGATGTACAGGTTAGGTGGATTGGCCGTGTTAAATTGTCCCTCAGTGTCCAAAGATGTACATGTTAGGTGGATTGGCCGTGTTAAATTGTCCCTTAGTGTCCAAAGATCTCCAGGTTTGGTGGATTGGCCGTGTTAAATTGTCCCTCAGTGTCCAAAGATGTACAGGTTAGGCGGATTGGCCATGTTAAATTGTCCCTCAGTGTCCAAAGATGTACAGGTTAGGTGGATTGGCCGTGTTAAATTGTCCCTTAGTGTCCAAAGATGTGCAGGTTAGGTGGATTGGCCATGTTAAATTGTCCCTTAGTGTCCAAAGATGTGCGGGTTAGGTGGATTGGCCATGTTAAATTGTCCCTTAGTGCCCAAAGATGTACAGGTTAGGTGGATTGGCCGTGTTAAATTGTCCCTTAATGTCCAAAGATATACAGGTTAGGTGGATTGGCCATGTTAAATTGTCCCTTAGTGCCCAAAGATGTACAGGTTAGGTGGATTGGCCGTGTTAAATTGTCCCTTAATGTCCAAAGATATACAGGTTAGCTGGATTGGCCATGTTAAATTGTCCCTCAGTGTCCAAAGATGTACAGGTTAGGGGGATTGGCCGTGTTAAATTGTCCCTTAGTGCCCAAAGATGTGCAGGTTTGGTGGATTGGCCGTGTTAAATTGTCCCTTAGTGTCCAAAGATGTACAGGTTAGGGGGGATTGGCCGTGTTAAATTGTCCCTCAGTGTAAAAGATGTACAGGTTAGGTGGATTGGCCGTGTTAAATTGTCCCTTAGTGTCCAAAGATCTCCAGGTTATGTGGATTGGCCGTGTTAAATTGTCCCTTAGTGTCCAAAGATGTACAGGTTAGGTGGATTGGCTGTGTTGAATTGTCGCTTAGTGGCCAAAGATGGACAGGTTAGGGGGATTGGCCGTGTTAAATTGTCCCTCAGTGTCCAAAGATGTACAGGTTAGGGTGGATTGGCCATGTTAAATTGTCCCTCAGTGCCCAAAGATGTACAGGTTAGGTGGATTGGCCGTGTTAAATTGTCCCTCAGTGTCCAAAGATGTACAGGTTAGGGGGATTGGCCGTGTTAAATTGTCCCTCAGTGTCCAAAGATGTACAGGTTAGGGTGTATTGGCCGTGTTTAACTGTCCCTCAGTGTCCAAAGATGTACAGGTTAGGAGGATTGGCCATGTTAAATTGTCACTTAGTGTCCAAAGATGTACAGGTTAGGTGGATTGGCCGTGTTAAATTGTCCCTTAGTGTCCAAAGATGTACAAGTGAGGGTGGATTGGCCGTGTTACATTGTCCCTTAGTGCCCAAAGATGTCCAGGTTAGGTGGATTGGCCTTGTTAAATTGACCCTTAGTGTCCAAAGATGTCCAGCTTAGGTGGATTGGCCGTGTTAAATTGCCCCTTAGTGTCCAAAGATGTGCAGGTTAGGTGGATTGGCCGTGTTGAATTGTCCCTTAGTGTCCAAAGATGTACAAGTTAGGATGGATTGGACGTGTTAAATTGTCCCTCAGTGCCCAAAGATGTCCAGGTTAGGTGGATTGGCCGTGTTAAGTTGACCCTTAGTGTCCAAAGATGTCCAGGTTAGGTGGATTGGCCGTGTTAAATTGTCCCTTAGTGTCCAAAGATGTGCAGGTTAGGTGGATTGGCCGTGTTGAATTGTCCCTTAGTGCCCAATGATGTGCAGGTTAGGTGGATTGGTCACGATCAATTGCCCCCAGTGTCCAAAAAATAGGTTGCTGGGGTTAAGGGGGAAGGGTGGAGGTTTGGGCTGAAATAGGGAGCACTTTCCAAGCACATGTGCAGACATATTGGGCCGAATGGCCTCATTCTGCATTGTAAATTCTATGAATCTATGTTTTCCTTTCTTGTGGAGAAACAACACCAGTATCAACATGTTTACCTGAGGCACACACTTCGCTTAAATGTGCCGAAACTAAGCCATCCCCTCACTCTCGATCAATAATATTCCACTGCCATTGGGCGACTGAATCTAGGCAGGTTCAACAGTATTTCTGACCTTATCTGTGGTTCAATGCATCTTCGTCTTATCTTTCACACCCCACCCCACTCCACATTTTTGGAATTCAACAAAGCAGTCAACTTTCAGGGCCCCCCCGGGCTCGACTCTCCCACCTCACAGCACCGCGAACACAGGTTCAATTCCTGTCTCGGGTGACTTTCTGCATGGGGTTTACCCGTTCCTTCCCCCACCCACACCTCACACCGACGCAACCTGCCTGCGTGGGTTTCCTCCGGGTGCTCCGCTTTCCTCCCACAGTCCAAAGATATACAGGTTAGGTGGATTGGCCGTGTTAAATTGTCCCTTAGTGTCCAAAGATGTACAGGTTAGGTGGATTGGCTGTGTTAAATTGTCCCTCAGTGTCCAAAGATGTGCAGGTTAGGTGGATTGGCCATGTTAAATTGTCCCTCAGTGTCCAAAGATGTGCAGGTTAGGTGGATTGGCCGTGTTAAATTGTCCCTCAGTGTCCAAAGATGTACAGGTTAGGGTGGATTGGCCGTGTTAAATTGTCCCTTAGTGTCCAAAGATGTACAGGTTAGGGTGGATTGGCCGTGTTAAATTGTCCCTTAGTGTCCAAAGATGTACAGGTTAGGTGGATTGACCGTGTTAAGTTGCTCCTTAGTGTCCAAAGATGTACAGGTTAGGTGGATTGGCCGTGTTAAATTGTCCCTTAGTGTCCAAAGATGTACAGGTTAGGTGGATTGGCCGTGTTAAATTGTCCCTTAGTGTCCAAAGATATACAGGCTAGGTGGATTGGCCGTGTTAAAGTGTCCCTTAGTGTCCAAAGATGTACAGGTTAGGTGGATTGGCCGTGTTAAATTGTCCCTCAGTGTCCAAAGATGTACAGGTTAGGTGGATTGACCGTGTTAAGTTGCCCCTCAGTGTCCAAAGATGTACAGGGTTGGTGGATTGACAGTGTTAAATTGTCCCACAGTGTCCAAAGATGTACAGGTTAGGTGGATTGGCCATGTTAAATTGTCCGTTCGTGTCCAAAGATCTCCAGGTTAGCTGGATTGGCCGTGTTAAATTGCCGCTTAGTGTCCAAAGATGTGCAGGTTAGGTGGATTGGCCGTGTTTAACTGTCCCTCAGTGTCCAAAGATGTGCAGGTTAGGAGGATTGGCCATGTTAAATTGTCACTTAGTGTCCAAAGATGTACAGGTTAGGTGGATTGGCCGTGTTAAATTGTCCCTCAGTGTCCAAAGATGTACAGGTTAGGTGGATTGACCGTGTTAAGTTGCCCCTCAGTGTCCAAAGATGTACAGGGTTGGTGGATTGACAGTGTAAAATTGTCCCACAGTGTCCAAAGATGTACAGGTTAGGTGGATTGGCCATGTTAAATTGTCCGTTCGTGTCCAAAGATCTCCAGGTTAGCTGGATTGGCCGTGTTAAATTGCCGCTTAGTGTCCAAAGATGTGCAGGTTAGGTGGATTGGCCGTGTTTAACTGTCCCTCAGTGTCCAAAGATGTGCAGGTTAGGAGGATTGGCCATGTTAAATTGTCACTTAGTGTCCAAAGATGTACAAGTTAGGGAGGATTGGACGTGTTAAATTGTCCCTCAGTGCCCAAAGATGTCCAGGTTAGGTGGATTGGCCGTGTTAAGTTGACCCTTAGTGTCCAAAGATGTCCAGGTTAGGTGGATTGGCCGTGTTAAATTGTCCCTGTGTCCAAAGATGTACAGGTTAGGAGGAATGGCCGTGTTAAATTGTCCCTCAGTGTCCAAAGATGTACAGGTTAGGTGGATTGGCCGTGTTAAATTGTCCCTGTGTCCAAAGATGTACAGGTTAGGGTGGATTGGCCGTGTTAAATTGTCCCTCAGTGTCCAAAGATGTAAAGGTTAGGTGGAATGGCCATGTTAAATTGTCGCTTAGTGTCCAAAGATGTACATGTTAGGTGGATTGACCGTGTTAAATTGTCCCTTAGTGTCTAAAGATGTACAGGTTAGGTGGATTGGCCGTGTTAAATTGTCCCTTAGTGCCCAAAGATGTACAGGTTAGGAGGATTGGCCATGTTAAATTGTCACTTAGTGTCCAAAGATGTACAGGTTAGGTGGATTGGTCGTGTTAAATTGTCCCTTAGTGTCCAAAGATGTACAAGTTTGGGTGGATTGGCCGTGTTACATTGTCCCTTAGTGTCCAAAGATGTACAGGTTAGGGTGGATTGGCCGTGTTAAATTGTCCCTTAGTGCCCAAAGATGTCCAGGTTAGGTGGATTGGCCGTGTTAAGTTGACCCTCAGGGTTCAAAGATGTCCAGGTTAGGTGGATTGGCCGTGTTAAATTGTCCCTCAGTGTCCAAAGATGTACAGGTTAGGTGGATTGGCCGTGTTAAATTGTCCCTCAGTGTCCAAACATGTACAGGTTAGGTGGATTGGCCGTGTTAAATTGACCCTTTGTGTCCAAAGATGTACGGGTTAGGTGGATTGGCCGTGTTAAATTGTCCCTCAGTGTCCAAAGATGTGCAGGTTAGGTGGATTGGTCGTGTTCAATTGTCCCTTAGTGTCCAAAGATCTCCAGGTTTGGTGGATTGGCCATGTTAAATTGTCCCTTAGTGCCCAAAGATGTACAGGTTAGGTGGATTGGCCGTGTTAAATTGTCCCTTAGTGTCCAAAGATATACAGGCTAGGTGGATTGGCCATGTTAAATTGTCCCTTAGTGTAAAAGATGTACAGGTTAGGTGGATTGGCCGTGTTAAATTGTCCCTTAGTGTCCAAAGATGTGCAGGTTAGGTGGATTGGCCGTGTTAAATTGTCCCTTAGTGTCCAAAGATCTCCAGGTTATGTGGATTGGCCGTGTTAAATTGTCCCTTAGTGTCCAAAGATGTACAGGTTAGGTGGATTGGCTGTGTTGAATTGTCGCTTAGTGTCCAAAGATGTACAGGTTAGGTGGATTGGCCGTGTTAAATTGTCCCTCAGTGTCCAAAGATGTACAGGTTAGGGTGGATTGGCCGTGTTAAATTGTCCCTCAGTGTCCAAAGATGGACAGGTTAGGTGTATTGGCCGTGTTTAACTGTCCCTCAGTGTCCAAAGATGTACAGGTTAGGAGGATTGGCCATGTTAAATTGTCACTTAGTGTCCAAAGATGTACAGGTTAGGTGGATTGGCCGTGTTAAATTGTCCCTTAGTGTCCAAAGATGTACAATTGAGGGTGGATTGGCCGTGTTACATTGTCCCTTAGTGTCCAAAGATGTCCAGGTTGGGTGGATTGGCCGTGTTAAATTGCCCCTTACTGCCCAAAGATGTACAGGTTAGGTGGATTGACCGTGTTGAATTGTCCCTTTGTGTCCAAAGATGTACAGGTTAGGTGGATTGGCCGTGTTAAATTTCCCTTAGTTCCCAAAGATGTACAGGTTAGGTGGATTGGCCGTGTTAAATTGCCCCTTAGTGTCCAAAGATGTACAGGTTAGGGTGGATTGACCGTGTTAAATTGTCCCTTAGTGTCCAAAGATGTCCAGGTTGGGTGGATTGGCCGTGTTAAATTGCCCCTTACTGCCCAAAGATGTACAGGTTAGGTGGATTGACCGTGTTGAATTGTCCCTTTGTGTCCAAAGATGTACAGGTTAGGTGGATTGGCCGTGTTAAATTGTCCCTTAGTGTCCAAAGATCTCCAGGTTTGGTGGATTGGCCGTGTTAAATTGTCCCTCAGTGTCCAAAGATGTACAGGTTAGGCGGATTGGCCATGTTAAATTGTCCCTCAGTGTCCAAAGATGGACAGGTTAGGTGGATTGGCCGTGTTAAATTGTCCCTTAGTGTCCAAAGATGTGCAGGTTAGGTGGATTGGCCATGTTAAATTGTCCCTTAGTGTCCAAAGATGTGCGGGTTAGGTGGATTGGCCATGTTAAATTGTCCCTTAGTGCCCAAAGATGTACAGGTTAGGTGGATTGGCCGTGTTAAATTGTCCCTTAATGTCCAAAGATATACAGGTTAGGTGGATTGGCCATGTTAAATTGTCCCTTAGTGCCCAAAGATGTACAGGTTAGGTGGATTGGCCGTGTTAAATTGTCCCTTAATGTCCAAAGATATACAGGTTAGGTGGATTGGCCATGTTAAATTGTCCCTCAGTGTCCAAAGATGTACAGGTTAGGGTGGATTGGCCGTGTTAAATTGTCCCTTAGTGTCCAAAGATGTACAGGTTAGGGGGATTGGCCGTGTTAAATTGTCCCTTAGTGCCCAAAGATGTGCAGGTTAGGTGGATTGGCCGTGTTAAATTGTCCCTTAGTGTCCAAAGATGTACAGGTTAGGTGGATTGACCATGTTAAGTTGCCCCTCAGTGTAAAAGATGTACAGGTTAGGTGGATTGGCCGTGTTAAATTGTCCCTTAGTGTCCAAAGATGTACAGGTTAGGTGGATTGGCCGTGTTAAATTGTCCCTTAGTGGCCAAAGATGTACAGGTTAGGGTGGATTGGCCGTGTTAAATTGTCCCTCAGTGCCCAAAGATGTACAGGTTAGGTGGATTGGCCGTGTTAAATTGTCCCTCAGTGTCCAAAGATGGACAGGTTAGGGGGATTGGCCGTGTTAAATTGTCCCTCAGTGTCCAAAGATGTACAGGTTAGGGTGTATTGGCCGTGTTTAACTGTCCCTCAGTGTCCAAAGATGTACAGGTTAGGAGGATTGGCCATGTTAAATTGTCACTTAGTGTCCAAAGATGTACAGGTTAGGTGGATTGGCCGTGTTAAATTGTCCCTTAGTGTCCAAAGATGTACAAGTGAGGGTGGATTGGCCGTGTTACATTGTCCCTTAGTGCCCAAAGATGTCCAGGTTAGGTGGATTGGCCTTGTTAAATTGACACTTAGTGTCCAAAGATGTCCAGCTTAGGTGGATTGGCCGTGTTAAATTGCCCCTTAGTGTCCAAAGATGTGCAGGTTAGGTGGATTGGCCGTGTTGAATTGTCCCTTAGTGTCCAAAGATGTACAAGTTAGGATGGATTGGACGTGTTAAATTGTCCCTCAGTGCCCAAAGATGTCCAGGTTAGGTGGATTGGCCGTGTTAAGTTGACCCTTAGTGTCCAAAGATGTCCAGGTTAGGTGGATTGGCCGTGTTAAATTGTCCCTTAGTGTCCAAAGATGTGCAGGTTAGGTGGATTGGCCGTGTTGAATTGTCCCTTAGTGCCCAATGATGTGCAGGTTATGTGGATTGGTCACGAACAATTGCCCCCAGTGTCCAAAAAATAGGTTGCTGGGGTTAAGGGGGAAGGGTGGAGGTTTGGCTGAAATAGGGAGCTCTTTCCAAGCACATGTGCAGACATATTGGGCCGAATGGCCTCATTCTGCATTGTAAATTCTATGAATCTATGTTTTCCTTTCTTGTGGAGAAACAACACCAGTATCAACATGTTTACCTGAGGCACACACTTCGCTTAAATGTGCCGAAACTAAGCCATCCCCTCACTCTCGATCAATAATATTCCACTGCCATTGGGCGACTGAATCTAGGCAGGTTCAACAGTATTTCTGACCTTATCTGTGGTTCAATGCATCTTCGTCTTATCTTTCACACCCCACCCCACTCCACATTTTTGGAATTCAACAAAGCAGTCAACTTTCAGGGCCCCCCCGGGCTCGACTCTCCCACCTCACAGCACCGCGAACACAGGTTCAATTCCTGTCTCGGGTGACTTTCTGCATGGGGTTTACCCGTTCCTTCCCCCACCCACACCTCACACAGACGCAACCTGCCTGCGTGGGTTTCCTCCGGGTGCTCCGCTTTCCTCCCACAGTCCAAAGATATACAGGTTAGGTGGATTGGCCGTGTTAAATTGTCCCTTAGTGTCCAAAGATGTACAGGTTAGGTGGATTGGCCGTGTTAAATTGTCCCTCAGTGTCCAAAGATGTGCAGGTTAGGTGGATTGGCCGTGTTAAATTGTCCCTTAGTGTCCAAAGATGTACAGGTTAGGGGGATTGGCCGTGTTAAATTGTCCCTTAGTGTCCAAAGATGTACAGGTTAGGTGGATTGGCCGTGTTAAATTGTCCCTCAGTGTCCAAAGATGTGCAGGTTAGGTGGATTGGCCGTGTTAAATTGTCCCTCAGTGTCCAAAGATGTACAGGTTAGGGTGGATTGGCCGTGTTAAATTGTCCCTTAGTGTCCAAAGATGTACAGGTTAGGTGGATTGACCGTGTTAAGTTGCTCCCTTAGTGTCCAAAGATGTACAGGTTAGGTGGATTGGCCGTGTTAAATTGTCCCTTAGTGTCCAAAGATGTACAGGTTAGGTGGATTGGCCGTGTTAAATTGTCCCTTAGTGTCCAAAGATATACAGGTTAGGTGGATTGGCCGTGTTAAATTGTCCCTTAGTGTCCAAAGATGTGCAGGTTAGGTGGATTGGCCGTGTTAAATTGTCCCTTAGTGTCCAAAGATGTACAGGTTAGGTGGATTGGCCATGTTAAATTGTCCCTTAGTGTCCCAAAGATGTACAGGTTAGGTGGATTGGCCGTGTTAAATTGTCCCTTAAGTGTCCAAAGATGTACAGGTTAGGTGGATTGGCCGTGTTAAATTGTCCCTTAGTGTCCAAAGATGTACAGGTTAGGTGGATTGGCCGTGTTAAATTGTCCCTTAGTGTCCAAAGATGTACAGGTTAGGTGGATTGGCCGTGTTAAATTGTCCCTCAGTGTCCAAAGATGTACAGGTTAGGGGGATTGGCCGTGTTAAATTGTCCCTTAGTGCCCAAAGATGTACAGGTTAGGTGGATTGGCCGTGTTAAATTGTCCCTTAGTGTCCAAAGATGTACAGGTTAGGTGGATTGGCCGTGTTAAATTGTCCCTTAGTGTCCAAAGATGTACAGGGTTGGTGGATTGACAGTGTAAATTGTCCACTAGTGTCCAAAGATGTACAGGTTAGGTGGATTGGCCATGTTAAATTGTCCGTTCGTGTCCAAAGATCTCCAGGTTAGCTGGATTGGCCGTGTTAAATTGCCGCTTAGTGTCCAAAGATGTGCAGGTTTAGGTGGATTGGCCGTGTTTAACTGTCCCTCAGTGTCCAAAGATGTGCAGGTTAGGAGGATTGGCCATGTTAAATTGTCACTTAGTGTCCAAAGATGTACAAGTTAGGGAGGATTGGACGTGTTAAATTGTCCCTCAGTGCCCAAAGATGTCCAGGTTAGGGTGGATTGGCCGTGTTAAGTTGACCCTTAGTGTCCAAAGATGTCCAGGTTAGGTGGATTGGCCGTGTTAAATTGTCCCTGTGTCCAAAGATGTACAGGTTAGGAGGAATGGCCGTGTTAAATTGTCCCTCAGTGTCCAAAGATGTACAGGTTAGGTGGATTGGCCGTGTTAAATTGTCCCTGTGTCCAAAGATGTACAGGTTAGGGTGGATTGGCCGTGTTAAATTGTCCCTCAGTGTCCAAAGATGTAAAGGTTAGGTGGAATGGCCGTGTTAAATTGTCGCTTAGTGTCCAAAGATGTACATGTTAGGTGGATTGACCGTGTTAAATTGTCCCTTAGTGTCTAAAGATGTACAGGTTAGGTGGATTGGCCGTGTTAAATTGTCCCTTAGTGCCCAAAGATGTACAGGTTAGGAGGATTGGCCATGTTAAATTGTCACTTAGTGTCCAAAGATGTACAGGTTAGGTGGATTGGTCGTGTTAAATTGTCCCTTAGTGTCCAAAGATGTACAAGTTTGGGTGGATTGGCCGTGTTACATTGTCCCTTAGTGTCCAAAGATGTACAGGTTAGGGTGGATTGGCCGTGTTAAATTGTCCCTTAGTGCCCAAAGATGTCCAGGTTAGGTGGATTGGCCGTGTTAAGTTGACCCTCAGTGTTCAAAGATGTCCAGGTTAGGTGGATTGGCCGTGTTAAATTGTCCCTCAGTGTCCAAAGATGTACAGGTTAGGTGGATTGGCCGTGTTAAATTGTCCCTCAGTGTCCAAAGATGTACAGGTTAGGTGGATTGGCCGTGTTAAATTGCCCCTTTGTGTCCAAAGATGTACGGGTTAGGTGGATTGGCCGTGTTAAATTGTCCCTCAGTGTCCAAAGATGTGCAGGTTAGGTGGATTGGCCGTGTTAAATTGTCCCTTAGTGTCCAAAGATCTCCAGGTTTGGTGGATTGGCCATGTTAAATTGTCCCTTAGTGCCCAAAGATGTACAGGTTAGGTGGATTGGCCGTGTTAAATTGTCCCTTAGTGTCCAAAGATATACAGGCTAGGTGGATTGGCCATGTTAAATTGTCCCTTAGTGTCAAAGATGTACAGGTTAGGTGGATTGGCCGTGTTAAATTGTCCCTTAGTGTCCAAAGATGTGCAGGTTAGGTGGATTGGCCGTGTTAAATTGTCCCTTAGTGTCCAAAGATCTCCAGGTTATGTGGATTGGCCGTGTTAAATTGTCCCTTAGTGTCCAAAGATGTACAGGTTAGGTGGATTGGCTGTGTTGAATTGTCGCTTAGTGTCCAAAGATGTACAGGTTAGGTGGATTGGCCGTGTTAAATTGTCCCTCAGTGTCCAAAGATGTACAGGTTAGGGTGGATTGGCCGTGTTAAATTGTCCCTCAGTGTCCAAAGATGTACAGGTTAGGTGTATTGGCCGTGTTTAACTGTCCCTCAGTGTCCAAAGATGTACAGGTTAGGAGGATTGGCCATGTTAAATTGTCACTTAGTGTCCAAAGATGTACAGGTTAGGTGGATTGGCCGTGTTAAATTGTCCCTTAGTGTCCAAAGATGTACAAGTGAGGGTGGATTGGCCGTGTTACATTGTCCCTTAGTGCCCAAAGATGTCCAGGTTAGGTGGATTGGCCTTGTTAAATTGACCCTTAGTGTCCAAAGATGTCCAGCTTAGGTGGATTGGCCATGTTAAATTGTCCCTTAGTGTCCAAAGATGTGCAGGTTAGGTGGATTGGCCGTGTTGAATTGTCCCTTAGTGTCCAAAGATGTACAAGTTAGGGTGGATTGGACGTGTTAAATTGTCCCTCAGTGCCCAAAGATGTCCAGGTTAGGTGGATTGGCCGTGTTAAGTTGACCCTTAGTGTCCAAAGATGTCCAGGTTAGGTGGATTGGCCGTGTTAAATTGCCCCTTAGTGTCCAAAGATGTGCAGGTTAGGTGGATTGGCCGTGTTGAATTGCCCCTTAGTGCCCAATGATGTGCAGGTTAGGTGGATTGGTCACGATCAATTGCCCCCAGTGTCCAAAAAATAGGTTGCTGGGGTTAAGGGGGAAGGGTGGAGGTTTGGGCTGAAATAGGGAGCACTTTCCAAGCACATGTGCAGACATATTGGGCCGAATGGCCTCATTCTGCATTGTAAATTCTATGAATCTATGTTTTCCTTTCTTGTGGAGAAACAACACCAGTATCAACATGTTTACCTGAGGCACACACTTCGCTTAAATGTGCCGAAACTAAGCCATCCCCTCACTCTCGATCAATAATATTCCACTGCCATTGGGCGACTGAATCTAGGCAGGTTCAACAGTATTTCTGACCTTATCTGTGGTTCAATGCATCTTCGTCTTATCTTTCACACCCCACCCCACTCCACATTTTTGGAATTCAACAAAGCAGTCAACTTTCAGGGCCCCCCCGGGCTCGACTCTCCCACCTCACAGCACCGCGAACACAGGATCAATTCCTGTCTCGGGTGACTTTCTGCATGGGGTTTACCCGTTCCTTCCCCCACCCACACCTCACACAGACGCAACCTGCCTGCGTGGGTTTCCTCCGGGTGCTCCGCTTTCCTCCCACAGTCCAAAGATATACAGGTTAGGTGGATTGGCCGTGTTAAATTGTCCCTTAGTGTCCAAAGATGTACAGGGTTAGGTGGATTGGCCGTGTTAAATTGTCCCTCAGTGTCCAAAGATGTGCAGGTTAGGTGGATTGGCCGTGTTAAATTGTCCCTTAGTGTCCAAAGATGTACAGGTTAGGGGGATTGGCCGTGTTAAATTGTCCCTTAGTGTCCAAAGATGTACAGGTTAGGTGGATTGGCCGTGTTAAATTGTCCCTCAGTGTCCAAAGATGTGCAGGTTAGGTGGATTGGCCGTGTTAAATTGTCCCTCAGTGTCCAAAGATGTACAGGTTAGGGTGGATTGGCCGTGTTAAATTGTCCCTTAGTGTCCAAAGATGTACAGGTTAGGGTGGATTGGCCGTGTTAAATTGTCCCTTAGTGTCCAAAGATGTACAGGTTAGGTGGATTGACCGTGTTAAGTTGCCCCTTAGTGTCCAAAGATGTACAGGTTAGGTGGATTGGCCGTGTTAAATTGTCCCTTAGTGTCCAAAGATGTACAGGTTAGGTGGATTGGCCGTGTTAAATTGTCCCTTAGTGTCCAAAGATATACAGGCTAGGTGGATTGGCCGTGTTAAAGTGTCCCTTAGTGTCCAAAGATGTACAGGTTAGGTGGATTGGCCGTGTTAAATTGTCCCTCAGTGTCCAAAGATGTACAGGTTAGGTGGATTGGCCGTGTTAAATTGTCCTTCAGTGTCCAAAGATGTACAGGTTAGGTGGATTGGCCGTGCTAAATTGTCCCTTTGTTCCCAAAGATGTACAGGTTAGGTGGATTTGGCCGTGTTAAATTGTCCTTTAGTGTCCAAAGATGTACAGGTTAGGTGGATTAGCCGTGTTGAATTGTCCCTCAGTGTCCAAAGATGTACAGGTTAGGGAGATTGGCCGTATTAAATTGTCCCTTAGTGTCCAAAGATGTACAGGTTAGGTGGATTGGCCATGTTAAATTGTCCCTTAGTGCCCAAAGATCTCCAGGTTTGGTGGATTGGCCATGTTAAATTGTCCCTTAGTGCCCAAAGATGTACAGGTTAGGTGGATTGGCCGTGTTAAATTGTCCCTTAGTGTCCAAAGATATACAGGCTAGGTGGATTGGCCATGTTAAATTGTCCCTCAGTGTCCAAAGATGTACAGGTTAGGTGGATTGACCGTGTTAAGTTGCCCCTCAGTGTCCAAAGATGTACAGGGTTGGTGGATTGACCGTGTTAAATTGTCCCACAGTGTCCAAAGATGTACAGGTTAGGTGGATTGGCCATGTTAAATTGTCCGTTCGTGTCCAAAGATCTCCAGGTTAGGTGGATTGGCCGTGTTTAACTGTCCCTCAGTGTCCAAAGATGTGCAGGTTAGGAGGATTGGCCATGTTAAATTGTCACTTAGTGTCCAAAGATGTACAGGTTAGGTGGATTGGCCGTGTTAAATTGACCCTTAGTGTCCAAAGATGTACAAGTTAGGGTGGATTGGACGTGTTAAACTGTCCCTCAGTGCCCAAAGATGTCCAGGTTAGGTGGATTGGCCGTGTTAAGTTGACCCTTAGTGTCCAAAGATGTCCAGGTTAGGTGGATTGGCCGTGTTAAATTGTCCCTCAGTGTCCAAAGATGTACAGGTTAGGAGGAATGGCCGTGTTAAATTGTCCCTCAGTGTCCAAAGATGTACAGGTCAGGTGGATTGGCCATGTTAAATTGTCCCTCAGTGTCCAAAGATGTAAAGGTTAGGTGGAATGGCCGTGTTAAATTGTCGCTTAGTGTCCAAAGATGTACAGGTTAGGTGGATTGGCCGTGTTTAACTGTCCCTCAGTGTCCAAAGATGTACAGGTTAGGGTGGAATGGCCGTGTTAAATTGTCGCTTAGTGTCCAAAGATGTACATGTTAGGTGGATTGGCCGTGTTAAATTGTCCCTTAGTGTCCAAAGATGTACAGGTTAGGTGGATTAGCCGTGTTAAATTGTCCCTTAGTGTCCAAAGATGTACAGGTTAGGTGGATTAGCCGTGTTGAATTGTCCCTTAGTGTCCAAAGCTGTGCAGGTTTGGTGGATTTGCCCTGTTAAATTGTCCCTCAGTGTCCAAAGATGTACAGGTTAGGTGGATTGGCCGTGTTAAATTGTCGCTTAGTGTCCAAAGATGTACAGGTTAGGTGGATTGGCCGTGTTTAACTGTCCCTCAGTGTCCAAAGATGTACAGGTTAGGAGGATTGGCCATGTTAAATTGTCACTTAGTGTCCAAAGATGTACAGGTTAGGTGGATTGGTCGTGTTAAATTGTCCCTTAGTGTCCAAAGATGTACAAGTTTGGGTGGATTGGCCGTGTTACATTGTCCCTTAGTGCCCAAAGATGTCCAGGTTAGGTGGATTGGCCGTGTTAAGTTGACCCTTAGTGTTCAAAGATGTCCAGGTTAGGTGGATTGGCCGTGTTAAATTGTCCCTCAGTGTCCAAAGATGTACAGGTTAGGTGGATTGGCCGTGTTAAATTGTCCCTCAGTGTCCAAAGATGTACAGGTTAGGTGGATTGGCCATGTTAAATTGCCCCTTTGTGTCCAAAGATGTACGGGTTAGGTGGATTGGCCGTGTTAAATTGTCCCTCAGTGTCCAAAGATGTGCAGGTTAGGTGGATTGGCCGTGTTAAATTGTCCCTCAGTGCCCAAAGATCTCCAGGTTTGGTGGATTAGCCGTGTTAAATTGTCCCTTAGTGTCCAAAGATCTCCAGGTTAGGTGGATTGGCCGTGTTAAATTGCCCCTTAGTGCCCAAAGATGTACAGGTTAGGTGGATTGGCCGTGTTAAATTGTCCCTTAGTGTCCAAAGATGTGCAGGTTAGGTGGATTGGCCGTGTTAAATTGTCCCTTAGTGTACAAAGATCTCCAGGTTAGGTGGATTGGCCGAGTTAAATTGTCCCTCAGTGTCCAAAGATGTACAGGTTAGGTGGATTGGCCGTGTTAAATTGTCCCTTCAGTGTCCAAAGATGTACAAGTTAGGTGGATTGGCCGTGCTAAATTGTCCCTTTGTTCCCAAAGATGTACAGGTTAGGTGGATTTGGCCGTGTTAAATTGTCCTTTAGTGTCCAAAGATGTACAGGTTAGGTGGATTAGCCTTGTTGAATTGTCCCTCAGTGTCCAAAGATGTACAGGTTAGGGGGATTGGCCGTATTAAATTGTCCCTTAGTGTCCAAAGATGTACAGGTTAGGTGGATTGGCCATGTTAAATTGTCCCTTAGTGCCCAAAGATGTACAGGTTAGGTGGATTGGCCGTGTTAAATTGTCCCTTAGTGTCCAAAGATGTACAGGTTAGGTGGATTAGCCGTGTTAAATTGTCCTTTAGTGTCCAAAGATCTCCAGGTTAGGTGGATTGGCCATGTTAAATTGTCCCTTAGTGTCCAAAGATGTACAGGTTAGGTGGATTGGCCGTGTTCAATTGTCCCTTAGTGTCCAAAGATGTACAGGTTAGGTGGATTGGCCGTGTTAAATTGTCCCTCAGTGCCCAAAGATGTACAGGTTAGGTGGATTAGCCGTGTTGAATTGTCCCTCAGTGTCCAAAGATGTACAGGTTAGGGGGATTGGCCGTGTTAAATTGTCCCTTAGTGTCCAAAGATGTACAGGTTAGGTGGATTGGCCATGTTAAATTGTCCCTTAGTGCCCAAAGATGTACAGGTTAGGTGGATTGGCCGTGTTAAATTGTCCCTTAGTGTCCAAAGATCTCCAAGTTAGGTGGATTGGCCGTGTTAAATTGTCCCTCAGTGTCCAAAGATGTACAGGTTAGGGTGGGTTGGCCGTGTTAAATTGTCCCTCAGTGTCCAAAGATGTACAGGTTAGGTGAGGGTTATGAGGATAGGGCGGGGGATTGGGCTAAGGTAGGATGTTGTTTCCGAGGTTTGGTACAGACCCGAGGGGCCGAATGGCACTGTAGGGATTCGAAGGTCTCTTTCACACCCCTCTTCACTCTGTCCATGCAAATGGCTCCACTCAACGCCTGCGTCGCCCGTTGCTTGAGATGGGGCGCCGTCCCTTCTGCTATTGGCTGCGCCCGCCTCGCGCCCCTGTGTTGATATCGATGTTCTTCCATCGCGCAGATGCAGGGGGCGAAGCGTGTCGCCATCATCGGAGGGGGAGCCAGCGGCCTGGTTGCCACCAAGTGCTGCCTGGAAGAAGGGATGGACCCCGTCTGCTTCGAGAGGAACGATGACGTCGGTGGGCTTTGGAACTTCCAGGCAAGTATCACCGTCTGTCTCAGCCGGGGCGCCCGGATCGAACTGGCGTCTGTACCGCCGAGTCTGTTTGAGTGTGTGTGTGTGTGTGTGTGTGTGTTTGATACTGCGTGTGTGCATGTGAGTGTCGGAGTGTGTGTGTGTTTGTGAGTGTGACTGTGCGTGCGCGCGTGCGTGACTATGTGAATGAGCGTTTGAGAGTGCGAGTGTGTGTGTGAATTTGTGTGTGTGAGTGTAGAATGCTTGTAAGAGTGTTCGAGTGTGTGAATGTGTGTGTGAGTGCGAGTGTGTGTGTATGTGAAAACGTGAGTGTCTGTTTGAGTGTGTGTGAATATAAGTGTGATTCTGAGTGTTTGCGAGGGTGTGTGTGTGGGTGCGAGTGAATATGAGTGTGTGAATGTGTGCTTGTGAGGGTGTGCATGCGTGGGAGTGAGTGAGTATGAGAGTGTGCATGTGAATGTGTGTGTGGGTGATTGTGAATGTAAGTGAGTGTGAGTGAGAGCGAGTGTGTGTGAGCATGTGCTTGAGTGTTTGTGAATATGAGTGAGTGTGAGTGTGTGAGTGTGTGAGTGTGAGTGTGTGAGAGAATGTGCTTGAGTGTTTGTGAATATGAGTGAGTGTGAGTGTGTGAGTGTGAGTGTGTGAGAGATTGTGTTTGAGTGTTTGTGAATATGAGTGACTGTGAGTGTGTGAGTGTGTGAGAGTGAGTGTGTGAGAGTGAGTGTGTGAGTGTGTGAGTGTGAGAGTGTGAGTGTGTGAGTGTGAGAGTGAGTGTGAGTGTGTGAGAGATTGTGCTTGAGTGTTTGTGAATATGAGTGAGTGTGAGTGTGTGAGTGTGTGAGAGTGAGTGTGTGAGTGTGTGTGTGTGAGTGTGCGAGAGAATGTTCTTGAGTGTTTGTGAATATGAGTGAGTGTGAGTGTGTGAGTGTGAGTGTGTGAGAGATTGTGCTTGAGTGCTTGTGAATATGAGTGAGTGTGAGTGTGTGAGTGTGAGTGTGTGAGAGAATGTGCTTGAGTGTTTGTGAATATGAGTGAGTGTGAGTGTGTGAGAGTGAGTGTGTGAGTGTGTGTGTGTGAATGTGTGCTTGTGAGGGTGTGCATGCGTGGGAGTGAGTGAGTATGAGGGTGTGCATGTGAATGTGTGTGTGGGTGATTGTGAATGTAAGTGAGTGTGAGTGAGAGCGAGTGTGTGTGAGCATGTGCTTGAGTGTTTGTGAATATGAGTGAGTGTGTGAGTGTGTGAGTGTGAGTGTGTGAGAGAATGTGCTTGAGTGTTTGTGAATATGAGTGAGTGTGAGTGTGTGAGTGTGAGTGTGTGAGAGATTGTGCTTGAGTGTTTGTGAATATGAGTGAGTGTGAGTGTGTGTGTGTGAGGGTGAGTGTGTGAGAGTGAGTGTGTGAGTGTGTGAGTGTGAGAGTGTGAGTGTATGAGTGTGAGAGTGAGTGTGAGTGTGTGAGAGATTGTGCTTGAGTGTTTGTGAATATGAGTGAGTGTGAGTGTGTGAGTGTGTGAGTGAGTGTGTGAGTGTGTGTGTGTGTGAGTGTGTGAGAGAATGTTCTTGAGTGTTTGTGAATATGAGTGAGTGTGTGAGTGTGAGTGTGTCAGAGATTGTGCTTGAGTGTTTGTGAATATGAGTGAGTGTGAGTGTGTGAGTGTGAGTGTGTGAGAGAATGTGCTTGAGTGTTTGTGAATATGAGTGAGTGTGAGTGTGTGAGAGTGAGTGTGTGAGTGTGTGTGTGTGAGTGTGTGAGAGAATGTTCTTGTTCTTGAGTGTTTGTGAATATGAGTGAGTGTGAGTGTGTGAGTGTGTGAGAGAATGTGCTTGAGTGTTTGTGAATATGAGTGAGTGTGAGTGTGTGAGAGTGAGTGTGTGAGTGTGAGTGTGTGAGAGAATGTGCTTGAGTGTTTGTGAATATGAGTGAGTGTGAGTGTGTGAGTGTGAGTGTGTGAGTGTGAGTGTGTGAGAGAATGTGCTTGAGTGTTTGTGAATATGAGTGAGTGTGTGAGTGTGAGTGTGTGAGTGTGTGAGAGAATGTGCTTGAGTGTTTGTGAATATAAGTGAGTGTGAGTGTGTGAGTGTGAGTGTGTGAGAGATTGTGCTTGAGTGTTTGTGAATATAATTGAGTGTGAGTGTGTGAGTGTGAGTGTGTGAGTGTGTGAGAGAATGTGCTTGAGTGTTTGTGAATATAAGTGAGTGTGAGTGTGTGAGTGTGTGAGTGTGTGAGAGAATGTGCTTGAGTGTTTGTGAATATAAGTGAGTGTGAGTGTGTGAGTGTGTGAGAGAATGTGCTTGAGTGTTTGTGAATATAAGTGAGTGTGAGTGTGTGAGTGTGAGTGTGTGAGAGAATTTGCTTGAGTGTTTGTGAATATGAGTGAGTGTGAGTGTGTGAGTGTGAGAGTGAGTGTGAGTGTGTGAGTGTGAGTGTGTGAGAATATGTGCTTGAGTGTTTGTGAATGAGTGAGTGTGAGTGTGTGAGTGTGAGTGTGTGAGTGTGTGAGAGAATGTGCTTGAGTGTTTGTGAATATGAGTGAGTGTGAGTGTGTGAGAGAATGTGCTTGAGTGTTTGTGAATATGAGTGAGGGTGAGTGTGTGAGTGTGTGAGTGTGAGTGTGTGAGAGAATGTGCTTGAGTGTTTGTGAATATGAGTGAGTGTGAGTGTGTGAGAGATTGTGCTTGACTGTTTGTGAATATGAGTGAGTGTGAGTGTGTGAGTGTGTGAGAGTGAGAGTGTGAGTGTGATTGTGTGAGAGATTGTGCTTGAGTGTATGTGAATATGAGTGAGTGTGAGTGTGTGAGTGTGTGTGTGTGAGTGTGAGTGTTAGTGTGTGAGTGTGTGAGAGAATGTGCTTGAGTGTTTGTGAATATGAGTGAGTGTGAGTGTGTGAGTGTGTGAGAGAATGTTCTTGAGTGTTTGTGAATATGAGTGAGTGTGAGTGTGTGAGAGAATGTGCTTGAGTGTTTGTGAATATGAGTGAGTGTGAGTGTGTGAGTGTGTGAGAGAATGTGCTTGAGTGATTGTGAATATGAGTGAGTGTGAGTGTGTGAGTGTGTGAGAGAATGTGCTTGAGTGTTTGTGAATATGAGTGAGTGTGAGTGTGTGAGTGTGTGAGAGAATGTTCTTGAGTGTTTGTGAATATGAGTGAGTGCGTGAGTGTGAGTGTGTGAGAGAATGTGCTTGAGTGTTTGTGAATATGAGTGAGTGTGTGAGTGTGTGAGTGTGTGAGTGTGTGAGAGAATGTGCTTGAGTGTTTGTGAATATGAGTGAGTGTGAGTGTGTGAGTGTGAGTGTGTGAGAGATTGTGCTTGAGTGTTTGTGAATATAAGTGAGTGTGAGTGTGTGAGTGTGAGTGTGTGAGTGTGTGAGAGAATGTGCTTGAGTGTTTGTGAATATAAGTGAGTGTGAGTGTGTGAGTGTGTGAGAGAATGTGCTTGAGTGTTTGTGAATATAAGTGAGTGTGAGTGTGTGAGTGTGAGTGTGTGAGAGAATGTGCTTGAGTGTTTGTGAATATAAGTGAGTGTGAGTGTGTGAGTGTGTGAGTGTGAGTGTGTGAGAGAATTTGCTTGAGTGTTTGTGAATATGAGTGAGTGTGAGTGTGTGAGTGTGAGAGTGAGTGTGAGTGTGTGAGTGTGAGTGTGTGAGAGTATGTGCTTGAGTGTTTGTGAATATGAGTGAGTGTGAGTGTGTGAGTGTGAGTGTGTGAGTGTGTGAGAGAATGTGCTTGAGTGTTTGTGAATATGAGTGAGTGTGAGTGTGTGAGAGAATGTGCTTGAGTGTTTGTGAATATGAGTGAGGGTGAGTGTGTGAGTGTGTGAGTGTGAGTGTGTGAGAGAATGTGCTTGAGTGTTTGTGAATATGAGTGAGTGTGAGTGTGTGAGAGATTGTGCTTGATTGTTTGTGAATATGAGTGAGTGTGAGTGTGTGAGTGTGTGAGAGTGAGAGTGTGAGTGTGATTGTGTGAGAGATTGTGCTTGAGTGTTTGTGAATATGAGTGAGTGTGAGTGTGTGAGTGTGTGAGTGTGTGTGTGTGAGTGTGAGTGTTAGTGTGTGGGTGTGTGAGAGAATGTGCTTGAGTGTTTGTGAATATGAGTGAGTGTGAGTGTGTGAGTGTGTGAGAGAATGTTCTTGAGTGTTTGTGAATATGAGTGAGTGTGAGTGTGTGAGTGTGTGAGAGAATGTGCTTGAGTGTTTGTGAATATGAGTGAGTGTGAGTGTGTGAGTGTGTGAGAGAATATTCTTGAGTGTTTGTGAATATGAGTGAGTGTGAGTGTGTGAGTGTGTGAGAGAATGTGCTTGAGTGATTGTGAATATGAGTGAGTGTGAGTGTGTGAGTGTGTGAGAGAATGTGCTTGAGTGTTTGTGAATATGAGTGAGTGTGAGTGTGTGAGTGTGTGAGAGAATGTTCTTGAGTGTTTGTGAATATGAGTGAGTGTGAGTGTGTGAGTGTGTGAGAGAATGTGCTTGAGTGTTTGTGAATATAAGTGAGTGTGGGTGTGTGTGAGTGTGTGAGTGTGAGTGTGTGAGAGAATGTGCTTGAGTGTTTGTGAATATGAGTGAGTGTGAGTGTGTGAGTGTGAGTGTGTGAGAGAATGTGCTTGAGTGTTTGTGAATATGAGTGAGTGTGAGTGTGTGTGTGTGAGAGAATGTGCTTGAGTGTTTGTGAATATGAGTGAGTGTGAGTGTGTGAGTGTGAGTGTGTGAGTGTGTGAGAGAATGTGCTTGAGTGTTTGTGAATATGAGTGAGTGTGAGTGTGTGAGAGATTGTGCTTGAGTGTTTGTGAATATGAGTGAGTGTGAGTGTGTGAGTGTGAGTGTGTGAGAGAATGTGCTTGAGTGTTTGTGAATATGAGTGAGTGTGAGTGTGTGTGTGTGAGAGAATGTGCTTGAGTGTTTGTGAATATGAGTGAGTGTGAGTGTGTGAGTGTGAGTGTGTGAGAGAATGTGCTTGAGTGTTTGTGAATATGAGTGAGTGTGTGTGTGTGAGTGTGTGAGTGTGTGAGAGAATGTTCTTGAGTGTTTGTGAATATGAGTGAGTGTGAGTGTGTGAGTGTGAGAGAATGTGCTTGAGTGTTTGTGAATATGAGTGAGTGTGAGTGTGTGAGTGTGAGTGTGTGAGTGTGAGAGATTGTGCTTGAGTGTTTGTGAATATGAGTGAGTGTGAGTGTGTGAGAGAATTTGCTTGAGTGTTTGTGAATATGAGTGAGTGTGAGTGTGTGAGTGTGTGTGTGTGAGAGAATGTGCTTGAGTGTTTGTGAATATGAGTGAGTGTGAGTGTGTGAGTGTGTGAGAGAATGTTCTTGAGTGTGTGTGAATATGAGTGAGTGTGAGTGTGTGAGTGTGTGAGAGAATGTGCTTGAGTGTTTGTGAATATGAGTGAGTGTGAGTGTGTGTGTGAGTGTGAGTGTGTGAGAGAATTTGCTTGAGTGTTTGTGAATATAAGTGAGTGTGAGTGTGTGAGTGTGTGAGTGTGAGTGTGTGAGAGAATTTGCTTGAGTGTTTGTGAATATAAGTGAGTGTGAGTGTGTGAGTGTGTGAGTGTGTGAGAGAATGTGCTTGAGTGTTTGTGAATATGAGTGAGTGTGAGTGTGTTAGTGTGTGAGAGTGAGTGTGTGAGTGTGAGTGTGTGAGTGTGTGAGATAATGTGCTTGAGTGTTTGTGAATATGAGTGAGTGTGAGTGTGTGAGTGTGAGTGTGTGAGAGATTGTGCTTGAGTGTTTGTGAATAAGAGTGAGTGTGAGTGTGTGTGTGAGTGTGAGTGTGTGAGAGATTGTGCTTGAGTGTTTGTGAATAAGAGTGAGTGTGAGTGTGTGTGTGAGTGTGAGTGTGTGAGAGAATGTGCTTGAGTGTTTGTGAATATGAGTGAGTGTGAGTGTGTGAGTGAGTGTGTGAGTGTGTGAGAGAATGTGCTTGAGTGTTTGTGAATATGAGTGAGTGTGAGTGTGTAAGTGTGTGTGAGTGTCTGATTGTGAGTGAGTGTTAGTGCGAGTCCGAGTGTGTGAGTACAAGTGTGTGCATGTCTGTGTGCGAGCACGTGGGTGATTGTGAGTGCGAGTGTGTGTGCAAGCGTGTGTGTGTGTGTGTTAATATGAGTGTGAGTGTGTGTGACTGTGAGTGGAAGTGAGTGTGAGTATGAGTGAGGGGGAGTGTGTGAGTGTGAGTAAGTGTGTGCCAATAATCCAGGTGTAACAGCAGCAATTGGATGTTTGACATTCGCTCGGACGAGACATGGTCTCCGTTGCTAAGACAGCCGTGAGGAGCAGTCGCACCCGGCGGCGCTGTGGTCCGTGATAAATGGTCGCCAATTGTCTTTTCTTTCTCCCCATCAGGAGGTGGTGACGGATTGGAAAGGAAGCGTCTATCCGTCGCTGATCAGTAACTCCTCCAAAGAAATGATGTGTTTCAGTGATTTTCCATTCCCTGAGGATTACCCCACCTTCATGCACCATTCCAAGGTCCTGCAGTACCTCCGCCTGTACGCCAAGAATTTCGGCCTGATGAAGTACATTCGGCTAAAGGTCAGTTGCTGCAGATGCGTAGGAACCTCCGCACCATACCGGTCAAAAGGTGTCTCGTACCGATCTCTTTCATTCATTTCGAGATGGCTTTGTGCGCGATGGTCAGGTCAGCATTTATTGCCCATGGCTAGTTGCCCTTCAGAAGGTGGTGGTGAGCTGCCTTCTCGAGCCGCTGCAGTCCCTGAGGTGTAGGTACACCCACTGTGCTGTTAGGAAGATTTCCCCCCCGGCGTGAGCGAAGGAACGGCCGATATATTTCCCAGTCGGGGTGCTGAGTGACTCGGAGGGGAACCTCCAGGTGGCGGGGTTCCCAGGAATCTGCTGCTCGTGTCCTTCTAGATGGTAGAGGTCGTGGGTTTGGAAGGTGCTGAGGAACCTTGGTGAATTCCTGCAGTGCATCTTGTAGACGGTACACACGGCTGACGCTGTGCAGCGATGGTGGAGGGTTTGAATGTTTGTGGAAGGGGGGAGCAATCAAGCTTTGTCCTGGATGGAGTTGAGTTTCTCGAGTGTCAGGAGCCGCACTCACCCAGGCGTGTGGAGAGGGTCCCGTCACACCCCTGACTTGTGTCTTGTAGATGGTGGACAGGGTTTGTGGGGGGGTGGGGGGTCAGGAGGTGAGTTACTCTCCGCAGGATTCCCAGCCTCTGAGCTGCTCTGGGAGCCGCAGGATTTACACGGCCGGGTCCAGTTCAGTTTCTGATCAATGGTGACCACCGGGATGTGGGGGATCCGTGGGGGATTGATGATGATGCCATTGTATGTCAACGGAGCGATGGTTAGATCCTCTCTTGTAGCAGACGCTCATCGCCTGGCACTTGTGTGGGGCGCATGTCCACCCAAGCCTGGATAGTGTCCAGGTCTTGCTGTATTTGGACATGGACTGCTTCATTATCTGAGGAGTCGCGAATGGTGCTGAACATTGTGCAGTCATCCGCAAACATCCCCACTTCTGACCTGATGATGGAAGGGAGGTCACTGATGAAGCAGCTGAAGATGGTTCGCGCCGAGGACACGACCCTGAGGAACTCCTGCAGTGATTCCCTGGAGCTGAGATGATTGATCTCCAACCACCGCAAACATCTTCCAAGGTGCTGACTCCATGCAGCGTCTTGCACTTGCGTTCCCGGCGCACTGTCAGCACTTGGAGGAATGGCGACACCGAAACCTGGGCAGCCGGAGCAGATGTTACGGCATTCTGAGATAGCTCGTGGCCAACTCCAGCCCTAGAGGCCCCCCCCCCCCCCCCCCCCCGGAGCCACAACACTGTAGCCATCTGGGATGGCCACTACCAACATGAAACATGGACGGTGGCAAAGCATCATGGGAAAAATGGCCAATGTGAGATTCAGGCAGGCTCGGAGCCTGAAACCCCCCCCCCCCCCCCCTCCAACCGATTAGCGATTTAATGGCCCATCTCCGTCAGACAACGGACTGATACTCAGGTAACCGATACAATCCCAGACATTTCGCCGCCACTCCCTGTATGCGGGAAGCATCAACAACAGGGTCAATGACCGCTTAGGGCACGCCCAGCCATCAAGGCACCCGCCCCTTTATTGGCTCCAATCAAAGGCAGTGATCGAGAACTACCCAATTAATGGAGTACAAACCTCAGGACGGCTCCAAAAGAGACGAAACTCCCCAAGCATAAAGAGAGACTCTTGTTCGATCTCTTTTGGACCTGGCACTCGGCAACATCCACCTCCAATTGCAGCACCCCCAGAAGCAAGTTCAACGCCCGCTACCGGGGGGGGTGAACCCAGCTGAGCAGCAGTCACTCCTCCAGACCCAGCAGATACAGATTCGAGCAAAGTTCCTCTGACCTAAGCCGGGTGCCTGAAGTTAAGTACAGGTTGTCATAGTTGTTAGGTGTAGTTTAACTAGTAGTGTTTATGCTGCATGTGTAAGTTAATCTAGTGTGTAATTAAAGTATTAGTGATCTTGAACTAACTAACTCGTTGTTTGGCTCTTTGATCGATACCCGGTCGAACCTTGCGGCGGTTTCATTCGATACCTAGCGACTCTGAGAGCAAATGATATTCATGTAAAAGAAGGGAACCTTATCGACGGCCATATTGAAAGCGAGTGAAAAAAGGCAACAACTCAAACCGATTAACCAGCAATCCTCAGCAAAGTATCCAAAACCTTCGGCCCCTGAGAGACAGACACTGAGGACGCGATTCTCCGCTCCAGAGGCCGGGTGGGAGAATTTCGGGAGGGCCGCTCTGGCACATCCGTGGTTCTCCCACCCCCCCCCCCCCCGCAAATGCCGTGTCGTATTTTGTAACGTGCCGCTCGGAGAATCGCGGGCCGCCATTTTTCACGGCAACCGGCAATTCTCCGGCCCGGGGCCTGCGGTTCACGCTGGCGGCAACCACGCCTGGTCGCTGCCGGCGTGACCAGCGCGCGACAGGTAAGCGTGGGGCCTGTGGGGGGGGGGGGGCGGAGAGGAGATCGAGCACCACGGGCGTGCTCGGGAGGGGACTGGCTCGCGATCGGTGCCCGCCGATCGTCGGGCCGGCGTCTCTAAGAGACGCAATCTTTCCCCTCCGCAGCCCCGCGAGAACAAGATCAAGCCGCCACGTCTTGCGGGGCAGCGGAGGGGAAGACGGCAACCGCGCATGCGCGGGTTGGAGCCGGCCAATCTGCGCATGCGCGGCTGACGTCACAGGCGCCGCCGGCCACGTCATTCTCGGTGTGCGACCTTGACGCAAGGGTCAAGGCCCGCCGGCCGAGTTTCTCGCAACGCCGCTCCAAGCCCCCCTGGGGGGGGGGGAGAATAGGGGGTGAGGAGCGGCCTCCGATGCCGGCGTGAAACACTCCGGTTCTCACGCCCGCGTCGGCTGTTGCTGAGAATTGTGCCCTGGGTTTGGTCGTTGAAACACAATTACTGTTGATTGATAACGAGAACTGTCATGAAACAGGCAGTCGGTTAACCAACAGGCGTTGATTAAATAGACAGAGAGAGAAATAGAGACCGAGACAGAGAGAGAGAGACACAGAGAGAGTCAGAGAGACAGACAGAGAGAGAGTCAGAGAGAGAGACAGCGAGAGAGACAGAGAGAGAGAGAAAGAGAGAGAGGGAGACGGAGAGAGACAGAGAGAGAGACACAGAGAGAGAGAGACAGAGAGAGAGAGAGAGAGAGACAGACAGAGAGAGAGAGAGACAGAGAGAGAGAGAGAGAGAGGCACAGAGAGAGAGAGACAGAGAGACAGACAGAGAGAGAGTCAGAGAGAGAGACAGCGAGAGAGACAGAGAGAGAGAGAAAGAGAGAGAGGGAGACGGAGAGAGACAGAGAGAGAAATAGAGATCGAGAGAGAGAGAGAGACAGAGAGAGAGGCACAGAGAGAGAGAGACAGAGAGAGAGAGTCAGA
>NW_024055734.1:598421-688975 GCF_902713615.1 Scyliorhinus canicula
AGACAGAGAGAGAGACAGAGAGAGACAGAGAGAGACAGAGAGAGACAGAGAGAGAGACAGAGAGAGAGAGATAGAGAGAGAGAGAGAGAGAGAGAGAGAGAGAGAGAGAGACAGACAGACAGAGAGAGAGACAGAGAGAGAGAGACAGAGACAGTGATACAGAGAGAGAGAGAGAGAGAGACAGAGAGAGAGTGGGTGAGAGAGACACAGAGAGAGACAGAGAGAGAGAGAGACAGAGAGTGGGTGAGAGAGACAGAGAGAGAGAGGGGGGGAAGAGAGAGTTAAGGAAAGAGGGAGAGCAACAGAGAGAGAAGGAGAGAGCGAGGAGGGAGAGAGAAGGTGAGAGCGAGGAGGGAGAGAGGAGAGAGAGAGAGAAGGTGAGGGCAAGGAGAGAGGAGAGATGGAAAGATGGAGAGACAACCAAGAGAGAGAGAAGGAGAGAGAGGAGAGAGATCAGGAAAGAGGGAGAGAAAGAGAGAGAGAAGGAGAGAGAGAGGAGAGAGATCTGGAAAGAGGGAGAGAAGGAGAAAGAGAGGGGAGAGATCAGGAAAGAGGGAGAGAAAGAGAGAGAGGAGGAGAGAGTGAAGGAGGGGTCATGGGGAAAGAGGAAGAGACGAGAGATAGAGAAGGAGAGGGAGAGAAGTGACGAGAGAGATGTTGAGAGAGGAGAGATGAGGCAACAGAGGAAGATTGGAAGACAGGACAAAGGGGTTTGGGTGAATCATTCATCCCTTCAACCCCATCCTGACATCCACCTGGGTAACTATGTGCAACAATCATTGATGGACAGATGGAGGAACCATTCCATGAAGAAGCTATTACTCTTGACTTTCCTACCCCGGAGCAGAGAATCCAGGAACAAGGTGGTTGTGCTAAATGTATACAAGAGACTAGTTAGACCTTAGCTGGGGCATTGTGCACAGTTCTGGGCGCCCACTACAGGAAGGAGAGGAACTCATTGGAGAGACAGCAGAGGAGGGTCGGAAGAATGGTTCCATTCATTACGATCAAAGCTCATCGTCAGGTTCAATAACTTCAGCACTACTACACATACTCCGCTACGTCACACACTCTCCCCACACCCTCTACTGACCAACACTCTCCCCATGCTCTCCGCTGCCTCCATACTCTCCCCATGCTCTCCTCTGCCTCCCACACTCTCCCCATGCTCTCCGCTGCCTCCCACACTCTCCACATGTTCTCCGCTGCCTCCCACACTCCCCATGCTCTCCTCTGCCTCCCACACTCTCCCCATGCTCTCCGCTGCCTCCCACACTCTCCCGATTCTCTCCGCTACACCCACACTCTCCCCATGCTCTCCACTACCCCCACACTCTCCCCATGCTCTCCACTGCCTCCCATACTCTCCCCATGCTCTCCACTGCCTCCCACACTCTCCCTATTCTCTCCGCTACACCCACACTCTCCCCATGCTCTCCACTACCCCCACACTCTCCCCATGCTCTCCGCTGCCTCCCACACTCTCCCCATGCTCTCCACTACCTCCCACACTCTCCACATGTTCTCCACTGGCCCCACACTCTCTCCATGCTCTCCACTGCCTCCCATACTCTCCCCATGCTCTCCACTGCCTCCCATACTCTCCCCATGCTCTCCACTGCCTCCCATACTCTCCCCATGCTCTCCACTGCCTCCCATACTCTCCCCATGCTCTTTGCTGCCTCCCACACTCTCCCCATGCTCTCCGCTGCCTCCCACACCCCATGCTCTCCACTGCCTCCCATACTCTCCCCATGCTCTCCGCTGCCTCCCACACTCTCCCGATTCTCTCCGCTACACCCACACTCTCCCCATGCTCTCCACTACCCCCACACTCTCCCCATGCTCTCCACTGCCTCCCATACTCTCCCCATGCTCTCCACTGCCTCCCACACTCTCCCTATTCTCTCCGCTACACCCACACTCTCCCCATGCTCTCCACTACCCCCACACTCTCCCCATGCTCTCCGCTGCCTCCCACACTCTCCCCATGCTCTCCACTACCTCCCACACTCTCCACATGTTCTCCACTGGCCCCACACTCTCCCCATGCTCTCCGCTGCCTCCCACACTCTCCCCATGCTCTCCGCTGCCTCCCACACTCTCCCCATGCTCTCCGCTGCCTCCCACACTCTCCCCATGCTCTCCGCTACACCCACACTCTCCCCATGCTCTCCGCTGCCTCCCACACTCTCCACATGTTCTCCACTGGCCCAACACTCTCCCCATGCTCTTCGCTGCCTCCCACACTCTCCCCATTCTCTCCGCTGCCTCCCACACTCTCCCCATGCTCTTCGCTGCCTCCCACACTCTCCACAGGCTCTCCGCTGCCTCCCACACTCACCCCATGCTCTCCACTGCCGTCACACTCCCCATGCTCACTACTGCCTCCACACTCACCCCATGCTCTCTGCTGCCTCCCACACTTTCCCCATGCTCTCCGCTGCCTCCCACACTCACCCCATGCTCTCCGCTGCCTCCCACACTCTCCCCATGCTCTCCGCTGCCTCCCACACTCTCCCCATGCTCTCCGCTGCCTCCCACACTCTCCCCATGCTCTCCGCTGCCTCCCACACTCACCCCATGCTCTCCGCTGCCTCCCACACTCACCCCATGCTCTCCGCTGCCTTCCACACACTCCCCATGCTCTCCGCTGCCTCCCCCACTCTCCCCATGCTCTCCACTGCCTCCCACACTCACCCCATGCTCTCCGCTGCCTCCCACACTCTCCACGTGCCCTCCACTGGCCCCACACTCTCCCCATGCTCTCCACTGCCGTCACACTCTCCCCATGCTCACTACTGCCTCCACACTCTCCCCATGCTCTGCACTGCCTCCCACACTCTCCACATGTTCTCCACTGCCTCCCACACTTTCCCCATGCTCTCCACTGCCTCCCACACTCTCCCCATGCTCTCCACTGCCTCCCACACTCTCCACATGTTCTCCACTGGCCCCACACTCTCCCCATTCTCTCCGCTGCCTCCCACACTCTCCCCATGCTCTCCACTACCCACACACTCTCCCCATGCTCTCCACTGCCTCCCATACTCTCCACATGTTCTCCACTGCCTCCCACACTCTCCACATGTTCTCCACTGGCCCCACACTCTCCCCATGCTCTCTGCTGCCTCCCACACTCTCCCCATGGTCTCCACTGCCCCCCATACTCTCCCCATGCTCTCCACTGCCTTCCACACTCTCCCCATGCTCTCCGCTGACTCCCACACTCTCCCCATGCTCTCTGCTACCCCCACACTCTCCACATGTTCTCCACTGGCCCCACACTCCCCATGCTCTCCGCTGCCTCCCACACGCTCCCCATGCTATCCACTGCCCCCACACTCTCCCCATGCTCTCCACTGCCTCCCACACTCTCCCTATGCTCTCCACTGCCTCCCACACTCACCCCATGCTCTCTACTGCCTCCCACACTCTCCCCATGCTCTCCACTGCCTCCCACACTCTCCCCATGCTCTCCGCTGCCTCCCACACTCTCCCCATGCTCTCCACTGCCCCCCACACTCTCCCCATGCTCTCCGCTACACCCACACTCTCCCCATGCTCTCCGCTACACCCACACGCTCCCCATGCTCTCCGCTGCCTCCCACACTCTCCCCATGCTCTCCACTGCCCCCACACTCTCCCCATACCCTTCACAGCCCCCACACTCCCCATGCTCTCCGCTGCATTCCACACTCTCCCCATGCTCTCCACTGCATTCCACACCCTCCCCATGCTCTCCACTGCCCCCCACACTCTCCCCATGCTCTCCACTGCCCCCCCCACACTCTCCCCATGCTCTCCACTGCCCCCACACTCTCCCCATTCTCTCCACTGCCCCCACACTCTCCCAATGCTCTCCACTGGCCCACACACACTCCCCATGCTCTCCACTACACCCACACTCTCCACATGCTCTCCGCTGCCTCCCACACTCTCCCCATGCACTCCACTGCCCCCACACTCTCCCAATGCTCTCCACTGGTCCACACACACTCCCCATGCTCTCCACTCCCCCCACACTCTCCCAATGCTCTCCACTGGCCCACACACACTCCCCATGCTCTCCACTACACCCACACTCTCCACATGCTCTCCGCTGCCTCCCACACTCTCCCCATGCACTCCACTGCCCCGACACTCTCCCCATGCTCTCCACTACACCCACACTCTCCACATGCTCTCCGCTGCCTCCCACACTCTCCCCATGCTCTCCACTCCCCCCACACTCTCCCCAATGCTCTCCACTGGCCCACACACACTCCCCATGCTCTCCACTACACCCACACTCTCCACATGCTCTCCGCTGCCTCCCACACTCTCCCCATGCACTCCACTACCCCCCACACTGTCTCCACTCCCTCCACTGCCCCCACAGTCTCCCCACACCATGGGTTAAAAGCCTGGGTTCGACTAGTGTTTTTAAGGAGGGAGGTGTGATGAATCTCGTAATTGCAGCTTTGTTCTATTTTACGTATTCGGTCTAATAAGGATTAAAAGCCTGCATTGGTGTGCATAATACTGAAGAAAGCATTTCGAAAAAGACAAAGCTTTGTAAATTTGCAAGCCAGAAGTGGAATTAACGCATCATTAAAGCTTGGGCTGCTGATTTTTTGTTTTGATTAAGACAGCGCCCTGTGGAGCCGTGAATTAGATACATTCTGTTTCAGCTTGGTAAGATGAGGTAACCAATGGGAGGAGCCATACCACGGGATCTCTTCAGAGAAGCAGAGGTTGGTCAGTTGATGAGGTAGAAGTCGAACCATGAAGTCCGTTTGTGAAGACTTCAGCTGGAGGTGCTGTACAGTCATGACAGTCTTCAGTTCCAGCTCTTAAAGCAATCTCAAATCTCTGAAACAAGTAATCACTGCTGCCTCATGGCACTGTGGACCCTTAGTATCCAAAGATGTACAGGTTAGGGTGGATTGGCCATGTTAAATTGTCACTTATTGTCCAAAGATGTACAGGTTAGGGGGGATTGGCCGTGTTAAATTGACCCTTAGTGCCCAAAGATGTACAGGTTAGGTGGATTGGCCGTGTTAAATTGTCCCTTAGCGTCCAAAGATGTACAGGTTAGGGTGGATTGGCCGGGTTAAATTGTCCCTTAGTGTCCAAAGATGTACAGGTTAGGGTGGATTGGCCGTGTTAAATTGTCCCTTAGTGTCCAAAGATGTACAGGATAGGTGGATTGGCCGTGTTAAATTGTCCCTTATTGTCCAAAGATGTACAGTTTAGGTGGATTGGCCGTGTTAAATTGTCCCTTAGTGTCCAAAGATGTACAGGTTAGGTGGATTGGCCGTGTTAAATTGTCCCTTAGTGTCCAAAGATGTACAGGTTAGGTGGATTGGCCGTGTTAAATTGTTCCTCAATGTCCAACGATGTACAGGATAGGGGGATTGGCCGTGTTAAATTGCCCCTTAGTGTCCAAAGATGTACAGTTTAGGTGGATTGGCCGTGTTAAATTGTCCCTTAGTGTCCAAAGATGTACAGGTTAGGTGGATTGGCCGTGTTTAATTGTCCCTTAGTGACCAAAGTTGTACAGTTTAGGTGGATTGGCCGTGTTAAATTGTCCCTCAGTGTCCAAAGATGTACAGGTTAGGGTGGATTGGCCGTGTTAAATTGTCCCTCAGTGCCCAAAGATGTACAGGTTAGGTGGATTGGCCGTGTTAAATTGTCCCTTAGTGTCCAAAGATGTGCAGGTTAGGTGGATTGGCCGTGTTAAATTGTCCCTCAGTGTCCAAAGATGTACAGGTTAGGTGGATTGGCCGTGTTAAGTTGTCCCTCGGTGTCCAATGACGTGCAGGATCGCTGTCCCAAAGTCCATGTGCGTTTGCAGGCAGAGAAATCGATGACCTGTGACAGTGTCCGAGGGCTTTGGTCAGGGACGCTCAGTTGATCATTAACCAGATTAACCTTCTGATTGCGTGTGTCAGGTTGCGACAGAAGACCTCGACGCAAACACCTCCCCAACGCAGCCATGTGAACGTCCCTTCAGAGCTGAATGGTCTGCTGGAATTCATCCTCAGGAGGGCTACGGCCTCGCTTCGGTTCACTCCCTCCTCCCCCCCCCCCCCCCCACTTCCCACACCCGCTGACGGAACGGTCAAGGGGGGGACAACTGAATTATGAGACTGAAAAGTGGAGAGACTCTGAGAGGAAGTGAGGCACGGCTGTTGGGCGAGCCAGCTCTCCCCATGATACCATTTGAGCAAAGAAATATTTCCACATCTCAGTCCTAAATGATCTGCCCAGTATCCCAAGGCTGTGTCCCCTGCTAAATCCTTGCTCCCTTTAAAATTTGGGATGCCCGCGAATTCTCCTGATGAGTCCAAGATGAAAAGGTTCGGCAGCCTTGTCTTTTTTTTCCATCAGCGACAAACGTGTGTGAGACAGTGGGTTCCCACAACTGAGAGTCATTGCCACGTGGAAATGCAAGGCCAATGTTCGAATAATAATAATGATAATCGTCATTAATGTCACAAGTCGGCTCACGTTAACACTGCAGTGATGTTACTGTGAAAATCTCCTCGTCGCCACACTCCGGCGCCTGCTCGGGTAGACAGAGGGAGAATTCAGAATGTCCGATTCACCGAACATCTTTCGGGACTTGTGGGAGGAAACCGGAGCACCCGGAGGAAGCCCACCCAGACACGGGGAGGACGTGCAGACTCCGTACAGACAGTGACCCCAGCCGGGAATCGAACCCGGGACCCTAAAGCTGTGAAGCAGCAATGCCCCTCTCCAATTCAATCATCGCCTGGACATGTTGTAGCAACTGAGAAGACTTTAGGTATATTGGATTCTCGGCATCGGGCCACTGGTGGGTTAAAACCTGAGTGTGTTCGACTGCACTGGTCACGTTTTTATTTTTGGAAAGAATTCTGATCTTGCTGGGCCTGTGTGCTTCCAGCAGCCTGGAGGCAAATCTGGACAAGGAATGTGTTTGTCATTCCGAGATAACGGACTGTGGTTTGATTGGGGAAAGTCCCGGTGGTAGTGGTGGGGAGCGGAGCGTGGGGTGCGTGCGGGAATAAATGTGCTTTTGCAGCCTGCGGGTATAGTTTGTTTATCAGCTGGGGGGGGGGGGAGACGAGGTTTTTGCTGGGCGGAGTCGAGGAAGGCGAGGAGACAATTTTGAGGCGTTTTGAAGACGGCGATTTTGTGGAGAGGGTTTCTGGAGAGAGGAGTTGCATTCTGGGCTGCCTGACGCCGAGCCCAACAATTCTCTGGCGGCGAGGTGGGCGGGGGGGGGGGGGGGGCTACGTTGTTTATTGTCTTGTTGTTTGACGGGGGAATTGTCGGCAGCGGGAAGAAGCGTTGTTGCTTGAACTATTTCCTTCTCCCCGCAGACCGACGTGCTCACCGTCGTGCGGAATCAAGACTTCCCCTCCACAGGCCAGTGGGACGTGACAACAAAAGACAGCGAGGGGAACACCAAAACCTTGATTTTCGACGCCATTTTGCTGTGCACCGGCCATCATTGTTACCCACATACACCGCTGGACTCATTCCCCGGTGAGCCCTTCCTGGGGTTTGAAACCTTAACCATCGCGGATGAGATTAGCCTCGGCTGAGCGACCCTGAACGGGTGACCGACCAGCACTGCCAGTCAGGCCTGCCCGAACGACCTCTGACTCGATTGATCTAAAAATGGGGTCGTGGAGTCAGGCAGCACACAAAAGAGGCCGTTCGGCCCATTGCCATGCTGCCCTTCAAGCTCCTGAATATTCTAACCCCAATTTTCTGGATTCAGTCGGTCGCCCTGTCTGCTCTGGAGTTTCAAATGCTCACTTAAATCCTTCTTAATTGCTGTGAGAGACAGCTGGACACGGGTTCCCAGTCGCAAAAAAAACCCAGCAGAGCAGGCTACTGACCCCAAAAGCACAGAGCACCCACAACCCCAGTCGTGGATTGAGTCATTGATTGAGAAGAAGACAAACTGTTGCCCCTCTTATTTCAAGTTCCATACTCCCAAAGGTTCCGTTCTCCAAATAGAACCGCAGGACAGGTACAGCACGGGGTTAGATACAGAGTAAAGCTCCCTCTACACTGTCCCCATCAAACACTCCCAGGACAGGTACAGCACGGGGTTAGATACAGAGTAAAGCTCCCTCACTGTCCCCATCAAACACTCCCAGGACAGGTACAGCACGGGGTTAGATACAGAGTAAAGCTCCCTCTACACTGTCCCCATCAAACACTCCCAGGACAGGTACAGCACGGGGTTAGATACAGAGTAAAGCTCCCTCTACACTGTCCCCATCAAACACTCCCAGGACAGGTACAGCACGGGGTTAGATACAGAGTAAAGCTCCCTCTACACTGTCCCCATCAAACACTCCCAGGATAGGTACAGCACGGGGTTAGATACAGAGTAAAGCTCCCTCTACACTGTCCCCATCAAACACTCCCAGGACAGGTACAGCACGGGGTTAGATACAGAGTAAAGCTCCCTCTACACTGTCCCCATCAAACACTCCCAGGACAGGTACAGCACTGGGGTTAGATACAGAGTAAAGCTCCCTCTACACTGTCCCCATCAAACACTCCCAGGACAGGTACAGCACGGGGTTAGATACAGAGTAAAGCTCCCTCTACACTGTCCCCATCAAACACTCCCAGGACAGGTACAGCACGGGGTTAGATACAGAGTAAAGCTCCCTCTACACTGTCCCCATCAAACACTCCCAGGACAGGTACAGCACGGGGTTAGATACAGAGTAAAGCTCCCTCTACACTGTCCCCATCAAACACTCCCAGGACAGGTACAGCACGGGGTTAGATACAGAGCAAAGCTCCCTCTACACTGTCCCCATCAAACACTCCCAGGACAGGTACAGCACGGGGTTAGATACAGAGTAAAGCTCCCTCTACACTGTCCCCATCAAACACTCCCAGGGCAGGTACAGCACGGGGTTAGATACAGAGTAAAGCTCCCTCTACACTGTCCCCATCAAACACTCCCAGGACAGGTACAGCACGGGGTTAGATACAGAGTAAAGCTCCCTCTACACTGTCCCCATCAAACACTCCCAGGACAGGTACAGCACTGGGGTTAGATACAGAGTAAAGCTCCCTCTACACTGTCCCCATCAAACACTCCCAGGACAGGTACAGCACGGGGTTAGATACAGAGTAAAGCTCCCTCTACACTGTCCCCATCAAACACTCCCAGGACAGGTACAGCACGGGGTTAGATACAGAGTAAAGCTCCCTCTACACTGTCCCCATCAAACACTCCCAGGACAGGTACAGCACGGGGTTAGATACAGAGTAAAGCTCGCTCCACACTGTCCCCATCAAACACTCCCAGGACAGGTACAGCACGGGGTTAGATACAGAGTAAAGCTCCCTCTACACTGTCCCCATCAAACACTCCCAGGACAGGTACAGCACGGGGTTAGATACAGAGTAAAGCTCCCTCTACACTGTCCCCATCAAACACTCCCAGGACAGGTACAGCACGGGGATTAGATACAGAGTAAAGCTCCCTCTACACTGTCCCCATCAAACACTCCCAGGACAGGTACAGCACGGGGTTAGATACAGAGTAAAGCTCCCTCTACACTGTCCCCATCAAACACTCCCAGGACAGGTACAGCACGGGGTTAGATACAGAGTAAAGCTCCCTCTACACTGTCCCCATCAAACACTCCCAGGACAGGTACAGCACGGGGTTAGATACAGAGTAAAGCTCCCTCTACACTGTCCCCATCAAACACTCCCAGGACAGGTACAGCACGGGGTTAGATACAGAGTAAAGCTCCCTCTACACTGTCCCCATCAAACACTCCCAGGACAGGTACAGCACGGGGTTAGATACAGAGTAAAGCTCCCTCTACACTGTCCCCATCAAACACTCCCAGGACAGGTACAGCACGGGGTTAGATACAGAGTAAAGCTCCCTCTACACTGTCCCCATCAAACACTCCCAGGACAGGTACAGCACGGGGTTAGATACAGAGTAAAGCTCCCTCTACACTGTCCCCATCAAACACTCCCAGGACAGGTACAGCACGGGGTTAGATACAGAGTAAAGCTCCCTCTACACTGTCCCCATCAAACACTCCCAGGACAGGTACAGCACGGTGTTAGATACAGAGTAAAGCTCCCTCTACACTGTCCCCATCAAATACTCCCAGGACAGGTACAGCACGGGGTTAGATACAGAGTAAAGCTCCCTCTACACTGTCCCCATCAAACACTCCCAGGACAGGTACAGCACTGGGGTTAGATACAGAGTAAAGCTCCCTCTACACTGTCCCCATCAAACACTCCCAGGACAGGTACAGCACGGGGTTAGATACAGAGTAAAGCTCCCTCTACACTGTCCCCATCAAACACTCCCAGGACAGGTACAGCACGGGGTTAGATACAGAGTAAAGCTCCCTCTACACTGTCCCCATCAAACACTCCCAGGACAGGTACAGCACGGGGTTAGATACAGAGTAAAGCTCCCTCTACACTGTCCCCATCAAACACTCCCAGGACAGGTACAGCACGGGGTTAGATACAGAGTAAAGCTCCCTCTACACTGTCCCCATCAAACACTCCCAGGACAGGTACAGCACGGGGTTAGATACAGAGTAAAGCTCCCTCTACACTGTCCCCATCAAACACTCCCAGGACAGGTACAGCACGGGGTTAGATACAGAGTAAAGCTCCCTCTACACTGTCCCCATCAAACACTCCCAGGACAGGTACAGCACGGGGTTAGATACAGAGTAAAGCTCCCTCTACACTGTCCCCATCAAACACTCCCAGGACAGGTACAGCACGGGGTTAGATACAGAGTAAAGCTCCCTCTACACTGTCCCCATCAAACACTCCCAGGACAGGTACAGCACGGGGTTAGATACAGAGTAAAGCTCCCTCTACACTGTCCCCATCAAACACTCCCAGGACAGGTACAGCACGGGGTTAGATACAGAGTAAAGCTCCCTCTACACTGTCCCCATCAAACACTCCCAGGACAGGTACAGCACGGGGTTAGATACAGAGTAAAGCTCCCTCTACACTGTCCCCATCAAACACTCCCAGGACAGGTACAGCACGGGGTTAGATACAGAGTAAAGCTCCCTCTACACTGTCCCCATCAAACACTCCCAGGACAGGTACAGCACGGGGTTAGATACAGAGTAAAGCTCCCTCTACACTGTCCCCATCAAACACTCCCAGGACAGGTACAGCACGGGGTTAGATACAGAGTAAAGCTCCCTCTACACTGTCCCCATCAAACACTCCCAGGACAGGTACAGCACGGGGTTAGATACAGAGTAAAGCTCCCTCTACACTGTCCCCATCAAACACTCCCAGGACAGGTACAGCACGGGGTTAGATACAGAGTAAAGCTCCCTCTACACTGTCCCCATCAAACACTCCCAGGACAGGTACAGCACGGGGTTAGATACAGAGTAAAGCTCCCTCTACACTGTCCCCATCAAACACTCCCAGGACAGGTACAGCACGGGGTTAGATACAGAGTAAAGCTCCCTCTACACTGTCCCCATCAAACACTCCCAGGACAGGTACAGCACGGGGTTAGATACAGAGTAAAGCTCCCTCTACACTGTCCCCATCAAACACTCCCAGGACAGGTACAGCACGGGGTTAGATACAGAGTAAAGCTCCCTCTACACTGTCCCCATCAAACACTCCCAGGACAGGTACAGCACGGGGTTAGATACAGAGTAAAGCTCCCTCTACACTGTCCCCATCAAACACTCCCAGGACAGGTACAGCACGGGGTTAGATACAGAGTAAAGCTCCCTCTACACTGTCCCCATCAAACACTCCCAGGACAGGTACAGCACGGGGTTAGATACAGAGTAAAGCTCCCTCTACACTGTCCCCATCAAACACTCCCAGGACAGGTACAGCACGGGGTTAGATACAGAGTAAAGCTCCCTCTACACTGTCCCCATCAAACACTCCCAGGACAGGTACAGCACGGGGTTAGATACAGAGTAAAGCTCCCTCTACACTGTCCCCATCAAACACTCCCAGGACAGGTACAGCACGGGGTTAGATACAGAGTAAAGCTCCCTCTACACTGTCCCCATCAAACACTCCCAGGACAGGTACAGCACGGGGTTAGATACAGAGTAAAGCTCCCTCTACACTGTCCCCATCAAACACTCCCAGGACAGGTACAGCACGGGGTTAGATACAGAGTAAAGCTCCCTCTACACTGTCCCCATCAAACACTCCCAGGACAGGTACAGCACGGGGTTAGATACAGAGTAAAGCTCCCTCTACACTGTCCCCATCAAACACTCCCAGGACAGGTACAGCACGGGGTTAGATACAGAGTAAAGCTCCCTCTACACTGTCCCCATCAAACACTCCCAGGACAGGTACAGCACGGGGTTAGATACAGAGTAAAGCTCCCTCTACACTGTCCCCATCAAACACTCCCAGGACAGGTACAGCACGGGGTTAGATACAGAGTAAAGCTCCCTCTACACTGTCCCCATCAAACACTCCCAGGACAGGTACAGCACGGGGTTAGATACAGAGTAAAGCTCCCTCTACACTGTCCCCATCAAACACTCCCAGGACAGGTACAGCACGGGGTTAGATACAGAGTAAAGCTCCCTCTACACTGTCCCCATCAAACACTCCCAGGACAGGTACAGCACGGGGTTAGATACAGAGTAAAGCTCCCTCTACACTGTCCCCATCAAACACTCCCAGGACAGGTACAGCACGGGGTTAGATACAGAGTAAAGCTCCCTCTACACTGTCCCCATCAAACACTCCCAGGACAGGTACAGCACGGGGTTAGATACAGAGTAAAGCTCCCTCTACACTGTCCCCATCAAACACTCCCAGGACAGGTACAGCACGGGGTTAGATACAGAGTAAAGCTCCCTCTACACTGTCCCCATCAAACACTCCCAGGACAGGTACAGCACGGGGTTAGATACAGAGTAAAGCTCCCTCTACACTGTCCCCATCAAACACTCCCAGGACAGGTACAGCACGGGGTTAGATACAGAGTAAAGCTCCCTCTACACTGTCCCCATCAAACACTCCCAGGACAGGTACAGCACGGGGTTAGATACAGAGTAAAGCTCCCTCTACACTGTCCCCATCAAACACTCCCAGGACAGGTACAGCACGGGGTTAGATACAGAGTAAAGCTCCCTCTACACTGTCCCCATCAAACACTCCCAGGACAGGTACAGCACGGGGTTAGATACAGAGTAAAGCTCCCTCTACACTGTCCCCATCAAACACTCCCAGGACAGGTACAGCACGGGGTTAGATACAGAGTAAAGCTCCCTCTACACTGTCCCCATCAAACACTCCCAGGACAGGTACAGCACGGGGTTAGATACAGAGTAAAGCTCCCTCTACACTGTCCCCATCAAACACTCCCAGGACAGGTACAGCACGGGGTTAGATACAGAGTAAAGCTCCCTCTACACTGTCCCCATCAAACACTCCCAGGACAGGTACAGCACGGGGTTAGATACAGAGTAAAGCTCCCTCTACACTGTCCCCATCAAACACTCCCAGGACAGGTACAGCACGGGGTTAGATACAGAGTAAAGCTCCCTCTACACTGTCCCCATCAAACACTCCCAGGACAGGTACAGCACGGGGTTAGATACAGAGTAAAGCTCCCTCTACACTGTCCCCATCAAACACTCCCAGGACAGGTACAGCACGGGGTTAGATACAGAGTAAAGCTCCCTCTACACTGTCCCCATCAAACACTCCCAGGACAGGTACAGCACGGGGTTAGATACAGAGTAAAGCTCCCTCTACACTGTCCCCATCAAACACTCCCAGGACAGGTACAGCACGGGGTTAGATACAGAGTAAAGCTCCCTCTACACTGTCCCCATCAAACACTCCCAGGACAGGTACAGCACGGGGTTAGATACAGAGTAAAGCTCCCTCTACACTGTCCCCATCAAACACTCCCAGGACAGGTACAGCACGGGGTTAGATACAGAGTAAAGCTCCCTCTACACTGTCCCCATCAAACACTCCCAGGACAGGTACAGCACGGGGTTAGATACAGAGTAAAGCTCCCTCTACACTGTCCCCATCAAACACTCCCAGGACAGGTACAGCACGGGGTTAGATACAGAGTAAAGCTCCCTCTACACTGTCCCCATCAAACACTCCCAGGACAGGTACAGCACGGGGTTAGATACAGAGTAAAGCTCCCTCTACACTGTCCCCATCAAACACTCCCAGGACAGGTACAGCACGGGGTTAGATACAGAGTAAAGCTCCCTCTACACTGTCCCCATCAAACACTCCCAGGACAGGTACAGCACGGGGTTAGATACAGAGTAAAGCTCCCTCTACACTGTCCCCATCAAACACTCCCAGGACAGGTACAGCACGGGGTTAGATACAGAGTAAAGCTCCCTCTACACTGTCCCCATCAAACACTCCCAGGACAGGTACAGCACGGGGTTAGATACAGAGTAAAGCTCCCTCTACACTGTCCCCATCAAACACTCCCAGGACAGGTACAGCACGGGGTTAGATACAGAGTAAAGCTCCCTCTACACTGTCCCCATCAAACACTCCCAGGACAGGTACAGCACGGGGTTAGATACAGAGTAAAGCTCCCTCTACACTGTCCCCATCAAACACTCCCAGGACAGGTACAGCACGGGGTTAGATACAGAGTAAAGCTCCCTCTACACTGTCCCCATCAAACACTCCCAGGACAGGTACAGCACGGGGTTAGATACAGAGTAAAGCTCCCTCTACACTGTCCCCATCAAACACTCCCAGGACAGGTACAGCACGGGGTTAGATACAGAGTAAAGCTCCCTCTACACTGTCCCCATCAAACACTCCCAGGACAGGTACAGCACGGGGTTAGATACAGAGTAAAGCTCCCTCTACACTGTCCCCATCAAACACTCCCAGGACAGGTACAGCACGGGGTTAGATACAGAGTAAAGCTCCCTCTACACTGTCCCCATCAAACACTCCCAGGACAGGTACAGCACGGGGTTAGATACAGAGTAAAGCTCCCTCTACACTGTCCCCATCAAACACTCCCAGGACAGGTACAGCACGGGGTTAGATACAGAGTAAAGCTCCCTCTACACTGTCCCCATCAAACACTCCCAGGACAGGTACAGCACGGGGTTAGATACAGAGTAAAGCTCCCTCTACACTGTCCCCATCAAACACTCCCAGGACAGGTACAGCACGGGGTTAGATACAGAGTAAAGCTCCCTCTACACTGTCCCCATCAAACACTCCCAGGACAGGTACAGCACGGGGTTAGATACAGAGTAAAGCTCCCTCTACACTGTCCCCATCAAACACTCCCAGGACAGGTACAGCACGGGGTTAGATACAGAGTAAAGCTCCCTCTACACTGTCCCCATCAAACACTCCCAGGACAGGTACAGCACGGGGTTAGATACAGAGTAAAGCTCCCTCTACACTGTCCCCATCAAACACTCCCAGGACAGGTACAGCACGGGGTTAGATACAGAGTAAAGCTCCCTCTACACTGTCCCCATCAAACACTCCCAGGACAGGTACAGCACGGGGTTAGATACAGAGTAAAGCTCCCTCTACACTGTCCCCATCAAACACTCCCAGGACAGGTACAGCACGGGGTTAGATACAGAGTAAAGCTCCCTCTACACTGTCCCCATCAAACACTCCCAGGACAGGTACAGCACGGGGTTAGATACAGAGTAAAGCTCCCTCTACACTGTCCCCATCAAACACTCCCAGGACAGGTACAGCACGGGGTTAGATACAGAGTAAAGCTCCCTCTACACTGTCCCCATCAAACACTCCCAGGACAGGTACAGCACGGGGTTAGATACAGAGTAAAGCTCCCTCTACACTGTCCCCATCAAACACTCCCAGGACAGGTACAGCACGGGGTTAGATACAGAGTAAAGCTCCCTCTACACTGTCCCCATCAAACACTCCCAGGACAGGTACAGCACGGGGTTAGATACAGAGTAAAGCTCCCTCTACACTGTCCCCATCAAACACTCCCAGGACAGGTACAGCACGGGGTTAGATACAGAGTAAAGCTCCCTCTACACTGTCCCCATCAAACACTCCCAGGACAGGTACAGCACGGGGTTAGATACAGAGTAAAGCTCCCTCTACACTGTCCCCATCAAACACTCCCAGGACAGGTACAGCACGGGGTTAGATACAGAGTAAAGCTCCCTCTACACTGTCCCCATCAAACACTCCCAGGACAGGTACAGCACGGGGTTAGATACAGAGTAAAGCTCCCTCTACACTGTCCCCATCAAACACTCCCAGGACAGGTACAGCACGGGGTTAGATACAGAGTAAAGCTCCCTCTACACTGTCCCCATCAAACACTCCCAGGACAGGTACAGCACGGGGTTAGATACAGAGTAAAGCTCCCTCTACACTGTCCCCATCAAACACTCCCAGGACAGGTACAGCACGGGGTTAGATACAGAGTAAAGCTCCCTCTACACTGTCCCCATCAAACACTCCCAGGACAGGTACAGCACGGGGTTAGATACAGAGTAAAGCTCCCTCTACACTGTCCCCATCAAACACTCCCAGGACAGGTACAGCACGGGGTTAGATACAGAGTAAAGCTCCCTCTACACTGTCCCCATCAAACACTCCCAGGACAGGTACAGCACGGGGTTAGATACAGAGTAAAGCTCCCTCTACACTGTCCCCATCAAACACTCCCAGGACAGGTACAGCACGGGGTTAGATACAGAGTAAAGCTCCCTCTACACTGTCCCCATCAAACACTCCCAGGACAGGTACAGCACGGGGTTAGATACAGAGTAAAGCTCCCTCTACACTGTCCCCATCAAACACTCCCAGGACAGGTACAGCACGGGGTTAGATACAGAGTAAAGCTCCCTCTACACTGTCCCCATCATACACAGCAGCACGGTGGCACAGTGGTTAGCACTGTTGCTTCACAGCTCCAGGGTCCCAGGTTCGATTCCCCCCTGGGTCACTGTCTGTGCGGAGTCTGCACGTTCTCCCCGTGTCTGCGTGGGTTTCCTCCGGGTGCTCCGGTTTCCTCCCACAGTCCAAAGATGTACAGGTTAGGTGGATTGGCCGTGTTAAATTGTCCCTCAGTGTCCAAAGATGTACAGGTTAGGTGGATTGGCCGTGTTAAATTGTCCCTTAGTGCCCAAAGATGTACAGGTTAGGGTGGATTGGCCGTGTTAAATTGTCCCTTAGTGTCCAAAGATGTACAGGTTAGGGGGATTGGCCATGTTAAATTGTCCCTTAGTGTCCAAAGATGTACAGGTTAGGTGGATTGGCCGTGTTAAATTGTCCCTTAGTGTCCAAAGATGTACAGGTTAGGTGGATTGGCCGTGTTAAATTGTCCCTCAGTGTCCAAAGATGTGCAGGTTAGGTGGATTGGCCGTGTTAAATTGTCCCTTAGTGTCCAAAGATGGGCAGGTTAGGGTGGATTGGCCGTGTTAAATTGTCCCTTAGTGCCCAAAGATGTACAGGTTAGGTGGATTGGCCGTGTTAAATTGTCCCTCAGTGTCCAAAGATGTACAAGTTAGGTGGATTGGCCGTGTTAAATTGTCCCTCAGTGCCCAAAGATGTACAGGTTAGGTGGAATGGCCGTGTTAAATTGTCCCTCAGTGTCCAAAGATGTACAGGTTAGGTGGAATGGCCGTGTTAAATTGTCCCTGAGCTAAAGTGGGGTTCGGAAGGGTTCATGGGTTACGGGGATAGGGTGGAAGTGAGGTCTTAAGTGGGTCGGTGCAGACTCGATGGGCCTCCTTCTGTACTGTCTGCTCTTTGTCTCCGCCAGAGAGTGGTGAATCTGTGGATTTCACCGTCACAGAAAGTAATTGAGGCCAAACCGTTCTTGGACAAAAAGATTTCTTAATTGACAAGGAGATTTCTTGATTAATGAGGAGATTTCTCGATGAGTGAGGGGGGTCAGGGGTTATGGAGAGAGGGCAGGAGAATGGGGATCAGAAAAATATCCGCCACCATTGAATGGCGGAGCGGACTCGATGGGCCGAGTGGCCTAATTCTGCTCCTATTTCCTATGTGCGGTTTGAAGGTTATTCAGGAATCGGAGGCCGTCCGGAGACGGTTGACTCAGTCGACCCCGGGTAGGGAGTGATTCTGATGAGGAGAGGTTGAGTAGATTGGGGCCTGGCTCACTGGAGTTTGGAGACATATTCGATTCTCAGGGGGGTGGGGGGGGGGCTTGACAGGGTCAAAGGGCGGGGTGGGGTGGTGGGGGGGGGGGGTCGCCCATTTCAGAGAGAAGGAGAGGAGTGAGTCTCCGGAACGCTTTCCCACAGACAGCGGTAGTGGCTGGGTTAAGAGTGTCCGAGGCTGGTGGGGGTGGGGGGGGAGGCGATTGTTACTCAGTCAGGGAAGCGATAAGGGGGAGTTGAGAATTCTCACATCAGATCAGCTACTGAATGAGGGAGCAGGCCCGATAGGGCTTCCTCTGGCGTCTCGCGAGCGGAATGTGGCGTCTGTGCATCTTTTCAATCTTCCTGGCTTTTTCCCACGCGCAGGCATCGACAGGTTCAAAGGCCAGTACATGCACAGCAAGATGTACCGAGACCCTCAGGTGTTCGCAGGCAAGCGAGTGGTAGTCATTGGCGTCGGAAACACGGGGGGCGACCTGGCCGTCGACATCAGCCGCACGGCCAAGAAGGTGAGTGACAAATGCCCGACATTAGGCGCAGCACGGTAGCACGGTGGTTAGCATCAATGCTTCACAGCTCCAGGGTCCCAGGTTCGGTTCCCGGCTGGGTCACTGTCTGTGCGGAGTCTGCACGTCCTCCCCGTGTGTGTGCGTGGGTTTCCTCCGGGTGCTCCGGTTTCCTCCCACAGTCCAAAGATGTGCGGGTTAGGTGGATTGGCCATGATAAATTGCCCGTAGTGTCCTAAAAAGTAAGGTTAAGGGGGGGTTGTTGGGTTACGGGTATAGGGTGGATACGTGGGTTTGAGTAGGGTGATCATTGCTCGGCACAACATCGAGGGCCGAAGGGCCTGTTCTGTGCTGTACTGTTCTATGTTCTATCTGGGTGAACCACCCCTGCAAACTCTCCAAAGCCCCCCACATCCTTCTGTTGTGGAGATCAGGGGTGGGATTCTCCGACCCCTCCGCCGGGTCAGAGAATCGCCGGGAGGGATGGGGGGCAGCATGAATCCCGCCGGCAGCCGAATTTTCCGGGCGGGAATCGCGCTGGTCAGCCCCCCCCCCCCCCCCCCCCCCCCCCCCACCCGCCGAGCCGATTCTCCGGCTCACGATGGGCCGAGCGGCCGCCCGTTTTAGGCCGGCACATTAGATCTGCTACTTACCGGCGGGACCTGTCTCTGCGGGCGGTCTACGGGGTCCTCGGGGACGCACGGTGGAGGGGAAGGGGGGGTTGGATCTGACTCCCGGGGGGTGCCCCCGAGGTGGCCTGGCCCGCGATCGGGGCCCACCGATCTGCGGGCGGGCCTGCGCCGTGGGGGAACTCTTTCCCTCCGCACCGGCTGCTGTGGACCTTCGCCATGGCCGGAGCGGAGACCAACCCCCCCCCCCCCCCCCACCCCCCCCCCCCCCCACCCCCCCCACCCCCCCCCCCCCCCCCCACCCCCCGCCTTCTGATGTACAGGGGGACAATTTTGGACAACTTTGGAGACTAAGGGACAATTTAACACGGCCAATCCACCCTAACCTGTACATCTTTGGACACTAAGGGACAATTTAACACGGCCAATCCCCCTAACCTGTACATCTTTGGGCACTGAGGGACAATTTAACACGGCCAATCCACCCTAACCTGTACATCTTTGGACACTAAGGGACAATTTAACACGGCCAATCCCCCTAACCTGTACATCTTTGGGCACTGAGGGACAATTTAACACGGCCAATCCCCCTAACCTGTACATCTTTGGACACTAAGGGACAATTTAACACGGCCAATCCTCCTATCCTGTCCATCTTTGGACACTAAGGGACAATTTAACACGGCCAATCCCCCTAACCTGTACATCTTTGGACACTAAGGGACAATTTAACACGGCCAATCCACCCTAACCTGTACATCTTTGGACACTGAGGGACAATTTAACACGGCCAATCCACCCTAACCTGTACATCTTTGGGCACTGAGGGACAATTTAACACGGCCAATCCACCTAACCTGTACATCTTTGGACACTGAGGGACAATTTAACACGGCCAATCCACCTAACCTGCACATCTTTGGACACTAAGGGGCAATTTAACACGGCCAATCCACCTAACCTGTACATCTTTGGACACTGAGGGACAATTTAACATGGCCAATCCACCTAACCTGTACATCTTTGGACACTAAGGGACAATTTAGCACGGCCAATCCACCTAACCTGTACATCTTTGGGCACTAAGGGACAATTTAACATGGCCAATCCACCCTAACCTGTTCATCTTTGGACACTGAGGGACAATTTAACACGGCCAATCCACCTAACCTGTATATCTTTGGACACTAAGGGACAATTTAACACGGCCAATCCACCTAACCTCTACATCTTTGGACAATAAGGGACAATTTAACACGGCCAATCCACCTAACCTCTACATCTTTGGACACTGAGGGACAATTTAACACGGCCAATCCACCTAACCTGTACATCTTTGGACACTGAGGGACAATTTAACATGCCCAATCCACCTAACCTGTACATCTTTGGACAATAAGGGACAATTTAGCATGGTCAATCCACCTAAACTGGACATCTTTGGACTGTGGGAGGAAACCGGAGCACCCGGAAGAAATCAACACAGACACGGGCAGAATGTGCAGACTCCGCACAGACAGTGACCCAGCGGGGAATCGAACCTGGGACCCTGGAGCAACAATGCGAACAACTGTGCCACTGTGCCACCCAATATATTCTAATTATAAACCATCCCGAACCCCTCGATTAGATTCCAGTCTGTAACTCACTCCCGGGTATCTGTTATTCTATATATAAACCACCCCGAACCCCTCGATTAGATTCCAGTCTGTAACTTACTCCCGGGTATCTGTTATTCTGTATATAAACCACCCGAACCCCTCGATTAGATTCCAGTCTGTAACTCACTCCCGGGTATCTGATATTCTATATATAAACCACCCCGAACCCCTCGATTAGATTCCAGTCTGTAACTCACTCCCGGGTATCTGTTATTCTATATGTAAACCACCCCGAACCCCTCGATTAAATTCCAGTCTGTGACTCACTCCCGGGTATCTGTTATTCTATATATAAACCACCCCAAACCCCTCGATTAGATTCCAGTCTGTAACTCACTCCCGGATATCTGTTATTCTATATATAAACCTCCCTGAACCCCTCGATTAGATTCCAGTCTGTAACTCACTCCCGGGTATCTGTTATTTTATATATAAACCACCCCGAACCCCTCGATTAGATTCCAGTCTGTAACTCACTCCCGGGTATCTGTTATTCTATATATAAACCATCCCGAACCCCTCGATTAGATTCCAGTCTGTAATTCACTCCCGGGTATCTGTTATTTTATATATAAACCGCCCTGAGCCCCTCGATTAGATTCCAGTCTGTAACTCACTCCCGGGTATCTGATATTCTATATATAAACCTCCCTGAACCCCTCGATTAGATTCCAGTCTGTAACTCACTCCCGGGTATCTGATATTCTATATATAAACCACCCCAAACCCCTCGATTAGATTCCAGTCTGTAACTCACTCCCGGGTATATGTTATTCTATATATAAACCACCCCGAACCCCTCGATTAGATTCCAGTCTGTAACTCACTCCCGGGTATCTGTTATTCTATATATAAACCACCCCGAACACCGCGATTAGATTCCAGTCTGTAACTCACTCCCGGGTATCTGTTATTCTATATATAAACCACCCCGAACCCCTCGATTAGATTCCAGTCTGTAACTCACTCCCGGGTATCTGTTATTCTATATATAAACCATCCCGAACCCCTCGATTAGATTCCAGTCTGTAACTCACTCCCGGGTATCTGTTATTCTATATATAAACCACGCTGAACCCCTCGATTAGATTCCAGTCTGTAACTCACTCCCGGGTATCTGTTATTCTATATATAAACCACCCCGAACCCCTCGATTAGATTCCAGTCTGTAACTCACTACCGGGTATCTGTTATTCTATATATAAACCCCACCGAACCCCTCGATTAGATTCCAGTCTGTAACTCACTCCCGGGTATCTGTTATTCTATATATAAACCACCCCGAACCCCTCGATTAGATTCCAGTCTGTAACTCACTCCCGGGTATCTGTTATTCTATATATAAACCACCCCGAACCCCTCGATTAGATTCCAGTCTGTAACTCACTCCCGGGTATCTGTTATTCTATATATAAACCACCCTGAACCCCTCGATTAGATTCCAGTCTGTAACTCACTCCCGGGTATCTGTTATTCTATATATAAACCATCCCGAACCCCTCGATTGGATTCCAGTCTGTAACTCAGTCCCGGGTATCTGTTATTCTATATATAAACCTCCCAGAACCCCTCGATTAGATTCCAGTCTGTAACTCACTCCCGGGTATCTGTTATTCTGTATATAAACCACCCAGAACCCCTCGATTAGATTCCAGTTTGTAACTCAGTCCCGGGTATCTGTTATTCTATATATAAACCATCCCGAACCCCTCGATTAGATTCCAGTCTGTAACTCACTCCCGGGTATCTGTTACTCTATATATAAACCCCACCGAACCCCTCGATTAGATTCCAGTTTGTAACTCAGTCCCGGGTATCTGTTATTCTATATATAAACCATCCCGAACCCCTCGATTAGATTCCAGTCTGTAACTCACTCCCGGGTGTCTGTTATTCTATATATAAACCACCCCGAACCCCTCGATTAGATTCCAGTCTGTAACTCACTCCCGGGTATCTGTTATTCTATATATAAACCTCCCAGAACCCCTCGATTAGATTCCAGTCTGTAACTCACTCCCGGGTATCTGTTATTCTATATATAAACCACCCCAAACCCCTCGATTAGATTCCAGTCTGTTCTTCTCTCCGCAATATCTTTTCCTCTCAATATTTCAATTTCAATCCCTGACAGTGAAGTGTTAAATCCAATCTGCAGCCTAACATATCCGCCCTTGCTCAGTTGAAACTGGGGTCAGTTAATCCACTGACGTGTTGCCATCGGCCTTGTGGTGTACCAGCCTGACTCTTTCGCAAGCTGGAGATGGATTGCAAAGATTTCCATGTTCTCTTCAGGGAGTTTGCTCAATCATTAACTCCGCAGGAAGGTTCGGGGTCGCTCGCAGGTTTAAGTTCGGTCGAATTCGAAACTCAGCCGCATCAGTGGTCGGAGGGATGGGGATGGGGGGCGGATACCGCAGGGTCAGTGCACTGTTGCCAAAGCCAATCGAATGCGGGCCTTTATCACAAGAGGATTTGAGGACTGCATTTGAGTCGTGAGGCCTTGCTTCAGATCACAGCAGAAGAGAAGAATCCAGTGCAGAAGGAGGCCATTCGGCCCATCGAGTCAGCACAGACCCACTTAAGCCCTCACTCCCACCCTATCCCCATCACCCAATAACCGCTCCTCATCTTTTTGGACACTGAGGGACAATTTAACACGGCCAATCCACCCTAACCTGTACATCTTTGGACACTAAGGGACAATTTAACACGGCCAATCCACCCTAACCTGTACATCTTTGGACACTAAGGGACAATTTAACACGGCCAATCCACCCTAACCTGTACATCTTTGGACGCTAAGGGACAATTTAACACGGCCAATCCTCCTAACCTGTACATCTTTGGGCACTAAGGGACAATTTAACACGGCCAATCCACCTAACCTGCACATCTTTGGATGCTAAGGGACAATTTAACACGGCCAATCCACCCTAACCTGTACATCTTTGGACGCTAAGGGATAATTTAACATGGCCCTTTGTTCAAGAAGGGGAGGAGAGATAACCCCGGTAACTATAGGCCGGTGAGCCTAACGTCTGTGGTGGGTAAAGTCTTGGAGAGGATTATAAAAGATACGATTTATAATCATCTAGATAGGAATAATATGATTAGGGACAGTCAGCATGGTCTTGTGAAGGGTAGGTCATGCCTCACAAACCTTATCGAGTTCTTTGAGAAGGTGACTGAACAGGTAGACGAGGGTAGAGCAGTTGATGTGGTGTATATGGATTTCAGTAAAGCGTTTGATAAGGTTCCCCACGGTCGGCTATTGCAGAAAATACGGAGGCTGGGGATTGAGGGTGATTTAGAGATGTGGATCAGAAATTGGCTAGTTGAAAGAAGACAGAGAGTGGTAGTTGATGGGAAATGTTCAGAATGGAGTTCAGTTACGAGTGGCGTACCACAAGGATCTGTTCTGGGGCCGTTGCTGTTTGTCATTTTTATAAATGACCTAGAGGAGGGCGCAGAAGGATGGGTGAGTAAATTTGCAGACGACACTAAAGTCGGTGGAGTTGTAGACAGTGCGGAAGGATGTTGCAGGTTACAGAGGGACATAGATAAGCTGCAGAGCTGGGCTGAGAGGTGGCAAATGGAGTTTAATGTGGAGAAGTGTGAGGTGATTCACTTTGGAAAGAATAACAGAAATGCGGAATATTTGGCTAATGGTAAAATTCTTGGTAGTGTGGATGAGCAGAGGGATCTCGGTGTCCATGTACATAGATCCCTGAAAGTTGCCACCCAGGTTGATAGGGTTGTGAAGAAGGCCTATGGTGTGTTGGCCTTTATTGGTAGAGGGATTGAGTTCCGGAGCCATGAGGTCATGTTGCAGTTGTACAAAACTCTAGAACGGCCGCATTTGGAGTATTGCGTAGAGTTCTGGTCGCCTCATTATAGGAAGGACGTGGAAGCTTTGGAACGGGTGCAGAGGAGATTTACCAGGATGTTGCCTGGTATGGAGGGAAAATCTTATGAGGAAAGGCTGATGGACTTGAGGTTGTTTTCGTTAGAGAGAAGAAGGTTAAGAGGTGACTTAATAGAGGCATACAAAATGATCAGAGGGTTAGATAGGGTGGACAGCGAGAGCCTTCTCCCGCGGATGGAGGTGGCTAGCACGAGGGGACATAGCCTTAAATTGAGGGGTAATAGATATAGGACAGAGGTCAGAGGTGGGTTTTTTACGCAAAGAGTGGTGAGGCCGTGGAATGCCCTACCTGCAACAGTAGTGAACACGCCAACTTTGAGGGCATTTAAAAATTTATTGGATAAGAATATGGATGATAAGGGCATAGTGTAGGTTAGATGGCCTTTAGATTTTTTCCATGTCGGTGCAACATCGAGGGCCGAAGGGCCTGTACTGCGCTGTATCGTTCTATGTTCTAATCCACCTAACCTGCACATCTTTGGACGCTAAGGGACAATTTAACACGGCAAATCCACCCTAACCTGTACATCTTTGGACGCTAACGGACAATTTAACACAGCCAATCCAGCTAACCTGTACATCTTTGGGCACTAAGGGACAATTTAACACGGCCAATCCACCTAACCTGTACATCTTTGGACACTGAGCGACAATTTAACACAGCCAATCCACCTAACCTGTACATCTTTGGATACTGAGGGACAATTTAACACAGCCAATCCACCTAACCTGTACATCTTTGGACACTGAGGGACAATTTAACACGGCCAATCCACCTATCCTGCACATCTTTAGACACTGAGGGACAATTTAACACAGCCAATCCACCTAACCTGCACATCTTTGGGCACTGAGGGACAATTTAACATGGCTAATCCACCCTAACCTGTACATCTTTGGACACTAAGGGACAATTTAACACGGCCAATCCACCTAACCTGTACATCAATGGGCACAAAGAGACAATTTAACATGGCCAATCCACTTAACCTGTACATCTTTGGACACTGAGGGACAATTAAATACGGCCAATCCACCTATCCTGCACATCTTTGGACACTGAGGGACAATTTAACACGGCCAATCCACCTATCCTGCACATCTTTGGACACTGAGGGACAATTTAACACGGCCAATCAACCCTAACCTGTACATCTTTGGACACTGAGGGACAATTTAACACGGCCAATCCACCTATCCTGCACATCTTTGGACACTGAGGGACAATTTAACACGGCCAATCAACCCTAACCTGTACATCTTTGGACACTGAGGAACAATTTAACACGGCCAATCCTCCTAACCTGCACGTCATTGGGCACTAAGGGCCAATTTAACACGGCCAATCCACCTATCCTGTACATCTTTGGACACTAAGGGACAATTTAACATGGCCAATCCACCTAACCTGTACATCTTTGGACACTAAGGGACAATTTAACACAGTCAATACACCTAACCTGTACATCTTTGGACACTGAGGGACAATTTAACACGACCAATCCACCTAACCTGTGCATCTTTGGACACTGAGGGACAATTTAACACGACCAATCCACCTAACCTGTACATCTTTGGACACTAAGGGGCTATTTAACACGGCCAATCCACCCTAACCTATACATGTTTGGACACTAAGGGACAATATAACATGGCCAATCCAGCTAACCTGCACATCTTTGGATGCTAAGGGACAATTTTACATGGCCAATCCACCTAACCTGTACATCTTTGGGCACTAAGAGACAACTTAACATGGCCAATCCACCTAACCTGTACATCTTTGGACACTAAGGGACAATTTAACACGGCCAATCTACCTAACCTGCACGTCTGTGGACAATAAGGGACAATTTAACATGGCCAATCCACCTAACAAGCACATCGTTGGACACTGAGGGACAATTTAACATGGCCAATCCACTTAACCTGTGCATCTTTGGGCGCAAAGAGACAATTTAACACGGCCAATCCACCTAAACTGTACATCAATGGACACTAAGAGCCAATTTAACATGGCCAATCCACCTAACCTGTACATCTTTGGGCACTGAGGGACAATTCAACATGGCCAATCCACCTAACCTGTACATCTTTGGACACTGAGGGACAATTTAACACGGCCAATCAACCCTAACCTGTACATCTTTGGACACTGAGGGACAATTTAACACGGCCAATCCACCTAACCTGCACGTCATTGGGCACTAAGGGCCAATTTAACACGGCCAATCCACCTATCCTGTACATCTTTGGACACTAAGGGACAATTTAACATGGCCAATCCACCTAACCTGTACATCTTTGGACACTAAGGGACAATTTAACACAGTCAATACACCTAACCTGTACATCTTTGGACACTGAGGGACAATTTAACACGACCAATCCACCTAACCTGTGCATCTTTGGACACTGAGGGACAATTTAACACGACCAATCCACCTAACCTGTACATCTTTGGACACTAAGGGGCTATTTAACACGGCCAATCCACCCTAACCTATACATGTTTGGACACTAAGGGACAATATAACATGGCCAATCCAGCTAACCTGCACATCTTTGGATGCTAAGGGACAATTTTACATGGCCAATCCACCTAACCTGTACATCTTTGGGCACTAAGAGACAACTTAACATGGCCAATCCACCTAACCTGTACATCTTTGGACACTAAGGGACAATTTAACACGGCCAATCTACCTAACCTGCACGTCTGTGGACAATAAGGGACAATTTAACATGGCCAATCCACCTAACAAGCACATCGTTGGACACTGAGGGACAATTTAACATGGCCAATCCACTTAACCTGTGCATCTTTGGGCGCAAAGAGACAATTTAACACGGCCAATCCACCTAAACTGTACATCAATGGACACTAAGAGCCAATTTAACATGGCCAATCCACCTAACCTGTACATCTTTGGGCACTGAGGGACAATTCAACATGGCCAATCCACCTAACCTGTACATCTTTGGACAATAAGGGCCAATTTAACACGGCCAATCCACCTAACCTGGACATCTTTGGGCACTAAGAGACAATTCAACACGGCCAATCCACCTAACCTCCACATCTTTGGACACTAAGGGACAATTTAACACGGCCAATCCATCTAACCTGCACATCTTTGGGCACTAAGAGACAATTTAACGGCCAATCCACTTATCCTGCACATCTATAGACACTAAGGCTCAATTTAACACGGCCAATCCACCTAACCTGCACATCTTTGGGCACTAAGAGACAACTTAACATGGCCAATCCACCTAACCTGTACATCTTTGGGCACTGAGGGACAATTCAACACGGCCAATCCACCCTAACCTGTACATCTTTGGACACTTAGGGCCATTTTAACATGGCCAATCCACCTAACCTGTACATCTTTGGACACTAAGGGGCAATTTAACACAGCCAATCCACCTAACCTGTACATCTTTGGACACTAAGGGACAATTTAACACGGCCAATCCACCTAACCTGCACGTCTTTGGACAATAAGGAACAATTTAACATGGCCAATCCACCTAACAAGCACATCTTTGGACACTGAGGGACAATTTAACATGGCCAATCCACTTAACCTGTGCATCTTTGGGCGCAAAGAGACAATTTAACACGGCCAATCCACCTAAACTGTACATCAATGGACACTAAGAGCCAATTTAACATGGCCAATCCACCTAACCTGTACATCTTTGGGCACTGAGGGACAATTCAACATGGCCAATCCACCTAACCTGTACATCTTTGGACAATAAGGGCCAATTTAACACGGCCAATCCACCTAACCTGCACATCTTTGGGCACTAAGAGACAATTCAACACGGCCAATCCACCTAACCTCCACATCTTTGGACACTAAGGGACAATTTAACACGGCCAATCCATCTAACCTGCACATCTTTGGGCACTGAGGGACAATTTAACACGGCCAATCCACCTAACCTCCACATCTTTGGACACTAAGGGACAATTTAACACGGCCAATCCATCTAACCTGCACATCTTTGGACACTAAGAGATAATTTAACGGCCAATCCACTTATCCTGCACATCTATAGGCACTAAGGGTCAATTTAACACGGCCAATCCACCTAACCTGCACATCTTTGGTCACTAAGAGACAATTTAACACTGCCAATCCACCTAACCTGTACATTTTTGGACACTGAGGGACAATTTAACACGGCCAATCCACCCTAACCTGCACATTTTTGGACACTAAGGGCCAATTTACCACGGCTAATCCACCTAACCTGCACATCTATGGACATTAAGGGCCAATTTAACACGGCCAATCCACCTAACCTGCACATCTTTGGGTACTAAGAGACAATTTAGCATGGTCAATCCACCTAACCTGTACATCTTTGGATACTAAGGAACAATTTAACACGGCCAACCCACCTAACCTGTACATATTTGGACACTAAGGGCCAATTTAACACGGCCAATCCATCTAACCTGTACATCTTTGGGCACTAAGAGACAATTGAACACGGCCAATCCACCTAACCTGCACATCTTTGGACACTAAGGGCCAATTGAACACGGCCAATCCACCTAACCTGCACATCTTTGGACACTAAGGGCCAATTTAACATGGCCAATCCACCTAACCTGCATATCTTTGGGCACTAAGAGACAATTTAACACGGCCAATCTACCTATCCTGCACGTCTTTGGACACTAAGGGACAATTTAACACGGCCAATCCACCTAACCTGTACATCTTTGGACACTAAGGGACAATTTAACACGGCCAATTCATCTAACCTGCAGATCTATGGACACTAAGGGCCAATTTAACACGGCGAATCCACCTAACCTGTACATCTTTGGACACTAAGGGACAATTTAACACGGCCAATCCACTTAACCTGCATATCTATGATCACTAAGGGTCAATGTAATACGGCCAATCCACCTAACCTGCACATCTTTGGGAACTAAGAGACAATTTAACTCGGCCAATCCACCCTAACCTGCACGTCTATGGACACTAAGGGCCAATTTAACACGGCCAATCCACCTAAGCTTTTCCATAGATCCCCCAATAGCATCAGAGAAGTTGAACATCGAACAGTACAGGCCCTTCAGCCCAGAATGTTGTGCCAACTATTTATCCTAATGTAAGATCAACCTACTTCAATTTGCTGCTGTCCATGTGCCTGTCTAAGAGTCGCTGAAATGTCCCGAATGACTCTGACTCCACCACCTCTGCTGGCAGTGCATTCCACACACCCACCACTCTCTGTGTAAAGAATCTCCCTCTGACATCTCCCCGATACCTTCCTCCAATCACCTTAAAATGATGTCCACCTCGTTCCAGCCATTTCCACCCTGGGGAAACTCTGGCTATCCACTCTATCCAGGCCTCTCATCTGGCTGCCCACCTCTATCAATATGGCGGCAAGACATGAAAAGATGCAGAAGTAATAGAGTTGTTGTCATGGGTGACTTCAACTTCCGTCATATTAACTGGAACCTCCTCTTTGCAAATCGTTTGGGTGCAGCAGATTTAGTCAGGTGTGTACAGGAAGGATTCCTGACTCAATATGTAGATAGGCCGACTAGGGGGGAGGCCATATTGGACTTGGTGCTCGGCAACGAACCAGGCCAGGTGTCAGATGTCTCGGTGGGAGAGCATTTTGGTGACAGTGTCCACAACTCCTTGACCTTTACCGTAGTCACAGAGAGGGATAGGAACAGACAGTATGGGAAGGTATTTAATTGGAGGGGGGGAAATCACACCGCTATAAGACAGGAGCTGAGGGGCATAAAGTGGGAACAATTGTTCTCGGGGGAAATGCACAACAGTCATGTAGGGATTGTTTAAGGAGCACTTGTTGCGAGTGCTGGATAGCTTTGTCCCACTGAGACGAGGAAGGAATGGTGAGGTGAAGGAGCCTTGGATGATGAGAGAAGTGGAGCTTCTAGTCAAGAGGAAGAAGGAAGCTTACGTAAGGTTGAGGAAGCAAGGATCTGACTCGGCTCTAGAGGGTTACAAGGTAGCCAGGAAGGAACTCAAAAATGGACTTCGGAGAGCTGGAAGGGGGCATGAAAGAGCCCTGGCGGGAATGATTGGGGAAAACCCCAATGCGTTCTCCACTTATGTGAGAAATAAGAGGATGATCAGAGTGAGAGTAGGGCCGATCAGGGATAGCGGAGGGAACTTGTGCCTCGAGTCTGAAGAGATGGGGAGGCCCGAAATAAATATTCAGTATTCTTGAGAGAGAGGGACCTAAGGTGGGATTCTCTGACCCCCCCCCCCCCGGCCGGGTTTGAGAATCGCCGGGAGCCGGCGTCAATCTCGCCCCCCCCGCCGTGTCCCGAATTCTCCGGCACCAGAGATTCGGCGGGGGGGGGGGCGGGAATCGCTCCCCGCCGGTCGGTGGGCCCACCGATCGGCGGGCGGGCCTGTGCCGTGGGGGGCGCTCTTTTCCAAGAGCCGGTGCAGACTCGATGGGCCGAGTGGCCTCCTTCTGCCCTGTCTTCACCACGGCGGAGGCGGACGAGACCCCCTCCCCTGTGCATGCGCGGGGATGACGTCAGCAGCCGCTGACGCTCCGGCGCATGCGTGGACTCCCGCCGGCCGGCGAAGTTCCTTCGGCCTCGGCTGGCGTGGCCAAAGGCCGTTCATGTCGGCCGGAGAAGCGGGAACCACTCCGCCGAGGGGGCCTAGCCCCTCAATGTGAGGGCTTGGCCCCTAACGATCCGGAGACTTCCGCACCTTTGGGGCGGCCCGATGCCGGAGTGGTTCACGCCACTCCGACACGCCGGGACCCCTCGCCCCGCCGGGTAGGGGAGAACCCCGGCTCTTGTTGCTCATGAGAACAGTGTTTCAATAGACTTGAACAGCAGTAATTTCAAGGGGTGTAGGTTAGGCTGATCTTAGATTATGATAAATGGTCGGCACAACATCGTGGGCCGAAGGGCCCGTACTGCGCTGTAGTGTTCTATGTTCTACATGTCGCACATTCTCCCACCCCCATGTGGGGCAGCACGGTAGCATTGTGGATAGCACAATTGTTTCACAGCTCCAGGGTCCCAGGTTCGATTCCCCGCTGGGTCACTGTCTGTGTGGAGTCTGCACGTCCTCCCCGTGTGTGCGTGGGTTTCCTCCGGGTGCTCCGGTTTCCCCCCACAGTCCAAAGATGTACGGGTTAGGTGGATTGGCCGTGTTAAATTGCCCCTCAGTGTCCAAAGATGTACAGGTTAGGTGGATTGGCCGTGTTAAATTGCCCCTCAGTGCCCAAAGATGTACAGGTTAGGTGGATTGGCCGTGTTAAATTGTCTCTGTGTCCAAAGATGTACAGGTTAGGTCAATTGGCCATGTCAAATTGTCCCTTAGTGTCCAAAGATGTGCAGGTTATGTGGATTGGCCCGTGTTAAATTGCTCTTAGTGTCCAAAATTGCCCATTGTGTTGGGTGGGGTTACTGGGTTATGGGGATAGGGTGGAAGTGTTGACCTTGGGTAGGGTGCTCTCTCCAAGAGCCGGTGCAGACTCGATGGGCCGAGTGGCCTCCTTCTGCACTGTAAATTCTATTCTATGTCCTGTGCTGTTTGGATGGGGTTCTGGGGATCGGGCGAGGGGGCCCTGGGCGGGTTAGTGGGGGGGGGGGGGGCACGCTTTCGAAGGGTGGGCCCAGACCCAATGGGCCGAATGGCCTGCTTCGCCTGGCTGCGATTTGGAAGATTTGGTCAAAAGGCTGTCTTCGAAATGATGCCCACTGTTTCCTCCCCCCCCCCCCCCCCCCCCCCCCAGGTGTTCCTCAGCACTCGGAGCGGCAGCTGGGTCTTCGGTCGAATCACCCACGCGGGATACCCCGTGGACATGATGCTTCACAATCGCTACGCCTGCTTGATGGCGAGCTTTTTCCCCGACCCCCTCGTCAGCTCGTACTACGAAAGGGATTTGAACGACCGCTTCAATCACGCAAACTATGGAATTCAGCCGAATCATCGGTAGGTGAGACGGATTTGCGGCGGTGGGGGGGGGCGGTGCTTTTGCGTTTTTCCAATTCGGAAATCAGGCCACTCGGCCCATCGAGTCTGCTCCGCCATTCAATCATGGCTGATGTGTTTCCCATCCCCATTCTCCTGCCCTCTCCCCATAACCCCTGACCTCCCCTCATTGATCAAGATTCTCTGTCTTGGGGTCTTTTGCTCATAGATTTTTGAAAGTTGCCACTCAAGTGGATAGAGCTGTGGAGAAGGCCTATGGTGTGCTAGCGTTCATTAGCAGAGGGATTGAATTTAAGAGCCGTGAGGTGATGATGCAGCTGTACAAAACCTTGGTCAGGCCATTATTCTACCCTAATACATGTACCTATCCAATAGCCGCTTGAAGGTCCCTAACGTTTCCGACTCAACTACTTCCACAGGCAGTGCATTCCATGCCCCCACTACTCTCTGGGTAAAGAACCTACCTCTGACATCCCCCCTATATCTTCCACCATTCACCTCAAATTTATGTCCCCTTGTAATGGTTTGTTCCACCCGTGGAAAAAGTCTCTGACTGTCTACTCTATCTATTCCCCTGATCATCTTATAAACCTCTATCAAGTCGCCCCTCATCCTTCTCCGTTCTAATGAGAAAAGGCCTAGCACCCTCAACCTTTCTTCGTCAGACCTATTCTCCATTCCAGGCAACATCCTGGTAAATCTCCTACTGCACCCTTTCCAATGCTTCCACGTCCTTCCTATAATGCGGCGACCAGAACTGCACACAATACTCCAAATGCGGCCGCACCAGAGTTTTGTACAGCTGCAACATGACCTCACGGCTCCGAAACTCAATCCCTCTACCAATAAAGGCCAACACACCATAGGCCTTCTTCACAACCCTATCAACCTGGGTGGCAACTTTCAGGGATCTATGGACATGGACACCGAGATCTCTCTGCTCGTCCACACTACCAAGAATCCTACCATTAGCCCAGTACTCTGTCTTCCTGTTACTCCTTCCAAAATTAATCACCTCACGCTTTTCTGCATTAAACTCCATTTGCCACCTGTCAGCCCAGCTCTGCAGCTTATCTATGTCCCTCTGTAACTTGCAACATCCTTCCGCACTGTCCACAACTCCACCGACTTTAGTGTCATCCGCAAATTTACTCACCCAACCTTCTACTCCCTCATTTATAAAAATAACAAACAGCAGTGGCCCCAAAACAGCTCCTTGTGGTACCCCACTAGCCTGGGACCTGTGGGACTGAAATTGACCGCGCATTAGACCAGGGTAGAGTTAAGCCATGAATAATTGGTTCATTAACTTGTGTCGGGGCTCCAGGGGCTTGTGGGATTGCAATTGACCGTGCGCTAGCCCAGAGTTGGCCCGAATAATGGCACTGACTGCGATGCCTCGATGTCCGTTTCCAGGGCCCTCGTGCGGCAGCCGATGGTGAGTGACGAGCTGCCGAGCCGCATCATATCGGGCGCCATCCTGATGAAGCCCAACGTGAGGAGCTTCAGCGAGACCGGCGCCGTCTTCGCCAACGGGACGGTCGAGGAGGTCGACTGGGTGGTGTTCGCCACCGGCTACTCGGTGGTGTACCCCTTCCTGAAAGAGGAAGACATCGTGGACGTGAAGGCTAGTCACGTGTCGCTGTACAAGCTCATCATCCCGCCTCAGCTGAAACACCCGACCCTAGGCGTCATCGGCCTCGTGGACCCGCTGATGTCCATCTTGCCCATAGCAGAGATTCAGTGTCGATGGGCCGTGCGGGTTTTCAAAGGTTTGAGAACATTTCACAGTGAATAAGGTGGTGATCGATCTACCGTGCGTTTTTTTTTTAACAAATGTTTTTCATTGGGTTTCTGAACAATGTATATTTACCGTTATGTACACAGGATAAGAAACACATAGTTAGTTAAGTTAAGTGTACTGTGGGGCAGCACGGTGGCCTAGTGGTTAGCACAACCGCCTCACGGCGCTGAGGTCCCAGGTTCGATCCCGGCTCTGGGTCACTGTCCGTGTGGAGTTTGCACGTTCTCCCCGTGTCTGCGTGGGTTTCACCCCCACAACCCAAAAATGTGCAGAGTAGGTGGATTGGCCACGCTAAATTGCCCCTTAATAGAAAAAATAATTGGGTAATCTAAATTTATTAAAAAAAAGTTAAATGTACTGTTGTAGTGTATTATTTACATAGAATTTACAGTGCAGAAGGAGGCCATTCGGCCCATCGAGTCTGCACCGGCTCCCGGAAAGAGCACCCTACCCAAGGTTAACACCTCCACCCTATCCCCATAGCCCAGCAACCCCACCCAACACTAAGGGCAATTTTGGACACTAAGGGGAATTTATCACGGCCAATCCACCTAACCTGCATATCTTTGGGACTGTGGGAGGAAACCGGAGCACCCGGAGGAAACCCACGCACACACGGGGGAGGACGTGCAGACTCCGCACAGACAGTGACCCAAGCCGGGAATCGAACCTGGGACCCTGGAGCTGTGAAGCATTTATGCTAACCACCATGCTACCGTACTGCCCAACAGAATCCATCACATTAGCCCCACAGAGATAACTTTTCAGCAGTCAGAACGGTTCTCAGGTAACTCCCTTTCAACATCTCCCACTATATATTCCAAATCAGCAACCCAATAGGACTCAAAAGCCGCTTCGCAATAAAGTTAACAATCCGGGTGACCTGCTTCTCTGCGGAGGAGAGAGAGAGGCCCCTTAAGGAACAACCTGCAAACCCGTCTGTCTTAGGATAAATGGCAAAAACTACGGACCGACCTGGCTCCTCCTAGTAATTGCACCATCTGTATCCCACGCGGAAGGCATTATCAAGTCTCCTCCCACTTAGGTGTCCCATAACCTGCTTATCTGAGGGCAAGCACAATCCCACCTAGATTATCGGCACTCCAGGGAACCTCCTAAACATAAAGGTAGGAGCATGGGAACAGGAGTCGGTCAATCAGCCCCTCGAGCCTATCCCAACATTCAATGAGATCACGGCTGATCTGTGGACTAACTCCAAATACCTGTCTCTGGTCCCATATCCACTAATATCTTCGCTTACCAGGACTTTAAATGAACGACTGTTCTCGCTTCAACTGATGTTTGTGGGCGTGGGTTCCAAAACTCTACCACCCTTTCAGTGAAGAAGCTATTCCTGATATCTGGCCTGAATGGCCCGGCCCTTATTTCTCCACTATGCCCCGTGGTTGTGGATCTCCAACCAGTGGAAAAAGCTTCTATTTATCTCCCGTCTCTTGTTACGATAACATCACCCCTGACCTGCTATAACATTGTATTAGCCATTGAAGTGTAAACGAGTAAATGGTTAAAAGCAACGATGACCTCACATTTATGGCCCCTTAATCCCCTTACTGACAGCACACTAGCTCAGTGGGTAGCACTGTTGCTTCACAGCTTCAGGATCGCAGGTTCGATTCCCGGCTTGGGTCACTGTCTGTGCGGAGTCTGCACATCCTCCCTGTGTCTGCGTGGGTTACCTCCGGGGGCTCCGTTTTCCTCCCACAAGTCCCGAAAGACGTGCCTGTTGGGTGAATTGGACATTCTGAATTCTCCCTCTGTGTCCCCGAACAGACACCGGAGTGTGGCGACTAGGGGCTTTTCACAGTAACTTCATTGCAGTGTTAATGTAAACCTACTTTTGAAAATATAGATTATTATTGTTATCGCAGCTTTAGCAGATATACTTACTACCTGTGCGTATTCGAACCCAGGGTTTTAATAACATCACTGCAACCAAATATAACATGTCAATTTCCTGCATTCATTAAAATACTGACAACCTTAATGGGAGGAGCCAGGTCAGTCTGTAGTTTTTACCCGCTTGACGTATTTTATCAAGAATAGAAATATATTGGCTCCTTTACATCTTAAATTCTTGAAATATGTCCACAGGTGTCTCCACCATTCGTGGACATTTCCTCTGGGCATCCGGCCTATTAAGCTCCCCAACCCCCCCCCCCCCGACACTCCCCTGGGACTGTAGGAGGGAACCAGAGCACCCAGAGGAAACCCCTGCAGACACGAGGAGATATCCATAGATATTCATAGAATGTACAGTGCAGAAGGAGGCCATTCGGCCCATCGAGTCTGCACCGGCTCTAGGAAAGAGCACCCTACCCAAGGTCGCGAGGTTACGTTCCCCTCGATCCCGTCCCCACGCGCCCCGAGATCGGGAAGTCCCCCTCCGCCGGAGGACACCTGGTCTTTAAGTGGGGACCTCAGTACCGCCTGATTGGTGGAGCCCATGTTGGGCCGGGAAATTGCGTTGACTTCTCTTTCTACTTTTGCAGGTTTGGTCAAATTACCAACAGCTGAGGACATGCTGGCGGACATAGCCAAGAGAGAGGCGAAGATCGCAGACAGGTAACGGATACCACACCAGTAACGGCTCCTCAGAGTTCAAAACAGCCCCCATGTCCAAACTCAACCATCCTGGACTCTTATCCAGACTCGGGCCTGAGCAGTCACATGCGTGCCACACAAGTGCCAGGCGATGACCATCCCCCACAAGAGAGGATCTAACCATCGCCCCGTTGACGTACAATGGCACCACCATCAATCCCCCACGAATCCCCCACATCCCGGTGGTCACCATTGACCAGAAACTGAACTGGGCCCGGCCGTATAAATCCTGCGGCTCCCAGAGCAGGTCAGAGGCTGGGAATCCTGCGGAGAGTAACTCACCTCCTGACCCCCCCCCACACCACAAAGCCTGTCCCCCACCCACACACGGACACAAGTCAGGAGTGTGAGGGGAGACTCCCCACTCGCCTGGGTGAGCGCGGCTCCCGACGACACTGGGGAAGCTCGATACCATCCCGGACAACACCCCCCCCCGCTCGATCGAGAGGCGAACCCTCTCCTCCCTGCCTTCGACACCCACTCCCCCCCCCACCCCCTGACGCACAGCGGCAGCCGTGTGTCCCGTCTACAGGACGCTCCGCAGCCACTCGCTCCTCAGACAGCGGCTTCCAATTCCGCCACCCTCCTAGAGGGACAAGGGGTAGGGCAGGAGACGCACGGGGACGCACCCCTTCCCCTGTGAGTCCCCACCCCCCCTCCCAGCCCTCGCACACACCATCCCGACTGGGAAATACCTGTGGCTGGGATCAGAATCCTGGAATTCCCTCTCTAACAGCACTATGGGTGTACCTACGCCACGCGGGGCTGCGGCGGGTTCGAGATCACGAGGGGCAATTAGAGACGGGCCCAGACAATGACAGACCGCGGCCGGGGTTCTCCCCTACCCGGCGGGGCGAGGGGTCCCGGCGTGTCGGAGCGGCGTGAACCACTCCGGCGTCGGGCCGCCCCAAAGGCGCGGAATTCTCCGGATCGTTAGGGGCCATGCCCTCACCTTGAGGGGCTAGGCCCCCGCGCCGGAGTGGTTCCCGCTCCGCCAGCCGGGCCCGAAGGGACTTCGCCGGCCGGCGGGAGTCCGCGCATGCGCCGGAGCGTCAGCGGCTGCTGACGTCATTCCCGCGCATGCGCAGGGGAGGGGGTCACTTCCGCCCCCGCCATGGTGAAGGAAAAGAGTGGCCCCCCCGCGGCACAGGCCCGCCCGCCGATCGGTGGGCCCCGATCGCGGGCCAGGGCCACCGTGGGGGCACCCCGCCCGTGGTCAGATCGTCCCGCGCCCCCTCCCAGGACCCCGGAGCCCGCCCGCGCCCCCAATCCCGGCGGTCAGGTAGGTGGTTTAATCCACGCCGGCGGGAGAGGCCTGTCAGCGGCCGGACTTGGGCCCATCGCGGACCGGAGAATCGCCGGGGGTGGGGGGGGGGGGGGGGGGGGCGCTGTCCGGGGTGGCGCGATGGGGCGGAGAATTTGGGACACGGCGGGAGCGGGATTGATGCCGGCCCCGGGCGATTCTCCAACCCGACGGGGGTCGGAGAATTCCGCCCCATATCTGTCAATTAATAGAAAGTATTAGAACATAGAACATAGAACACTACAGCGCAGTACGGGCCCTTCGGCCCTCGATGTTGCGCCGACCTGTGAAACCATCTGAAGCCTATCTGACCTACACTATTACATTTTCATCCATATGTCTATCCAGTGACCACTTAAATGCCCTTAAAGTTGGCGAGTCTACTACTGTTGCAGGCAGGGCGTTCCACACCCCTACTACTCTCTGAGTAAAGAAACTGCCTCTGACATCTGTCCTATATCTATCACCACTCAATTTAAAGCTATGTCCCCTCGTGTTGGTCATCACCATCCGAGGAAAAAGACTCTCACTGTCCACCCTATCTAACCCTCTGACTATCTTATATGTTTCTATTAAGACACCTCTCAGCCTTCTCCTCTCTAACGAAAACAACCTCAATTCCCTGAGCCTTTCCTCGTAAGACATTCCCTCCATACCAGGCAACATCCTAGTAAATCTCCTCTGAACCCTTTCCAAAGCTTCCACATCCTTCCTATAATGTGGTGACCAGAACTGCACGCAGTACTCCAGGAGCGGCCGCACCAGAGTTATGTACAGCTGCAGCATGACCCTGTGGTGAATTTATGTTTAATAAAAAGTTGACGATGTCCTTCCGAGAAGTGATTGATGAGACGTGTGCCTTTGTGTCGTTCCTCACTCAAGGACTGGGGGCTCCCAGAAACGCACCCTGAAGATCGACTACATCCCCTACGTGGACGGGCTGGGCAAGGACATCGGCTGCCACGTGGACATGAAGCGCCTCTTCCTCACCGACCCCCGGCTGGCCTTCCAGGTCTTCTTCGGCCCCTGCTCGCCTTACCAGTTCCGCCTGGTGGGGCCGGGGAAGTGGCAGGGGGCCAGGGAGGCCGTCCTGACCCAGTGGGACCGGGCGATCAAGCCGGCCAGGACCCGCATCCTGGAGGGCGGTGGGCACGACGCCACCCTCTCGCTCTTGCTCAAGGTCCTCGCTGTGCTGGCCATGATCGGCGCGCTGTGCCTCTACTTCTGATTGGCTGCCTCGCGGAGTTGGTGGGTGGGGGGGGGGGGGAGGAGGTAATGGTGTGAGGAGGGGGGGGGGGGCGGGGTGGCTCTGAATCCCTCCGCGCTCTGTCACGGGCGTCGCCCCGGAAAATAAGGGGTCAGGCAGAGAGCAATTGTGGCAACTGCTCAGATTTTGCTTCACTTATTAATAGCGGCCTTGATTGGCTCCACCGTTGGATCAACTCGATGGATCATTGGAAATTAAGCTCCAATGGTCAGCGATACTGAATCACCCGCTGCTCTCTGTCCTTTCTGATGAGGGAGGGGGGGGGACCATTTCACCACCACCTGTACATCTTTGGGCACTGAGGGACAATTTAACACGGCCAATCCACCTAACCTGTACATCTTTGGGCACTGAGGGACAATTTAACACGGCCAATCCCCCCTAACCTGTACATCTTTGGACACTAAGGGACAATTTAACACGGCCAATCCCCCTAACCTGTACATCTTTGGGCACTGAGGGACAATTTAACACGGCCAATCCACCTAACCTGTACATCTTTGGGCACTAAGGGACAATTTAACTCGGCCAATCCACCTAACCTGTACATCTTTGGACAATAAGGTACAATTTAACACGGCCAATCCCCCCTAACCTGTCCATCTTTGGACACTGAGGGACAATTTAACACGGCCAATCCACCTAAACTGTACATCTTTGGGCACTAAGGGGCAATTTAACACGGCCAATCCCCCTAACCTGTACATCTTTGGGCACTAAGGGGCAATTTAACACGGCCAATCCCCCTAACCTGTACATCTTTGGACACTAAGGGGCAATTTAACACGGCCAATCCCCCTAACCTGTACATCTTTGGGCACTAAGGGGCAATTTAACACGGTCAATCCACCCTAACCTGTACATCTTTGGACACTAAGGGACAATTTAACACGGCCAATCCACCTAACCTGTACATCTTTGGACACTAAGGGACAATTTAACACGGTCAATCCACCCTAACCTGTACATCTTTGGACACTAAGGGACATAGAACATGGAGCATAGAACATGGAACATAGAACATAGAACATAGAACATGGAACATAGAACATAGAACATAGAACAGTACAGCATAGTCCAGGCCCTTCGGCCCTCGATGTTGTGCCGACCATTTATCCTCATCTAAGATCAGCCTAACCTGGACCCCTTCAATTTACTGCTGTCCATGTGCCTGTCTAAGAGTCGCTTAAATGTCCCCAATGACTCTGACTCCACCCCCTCTGCTGGCAGTGCATTCCACACACCCACCACTCTGTGTAAAGAACCGACCTCTGACATCTCCCCTATACCTTCCTCCAATCACCTTAAAATGATGTCCGCCTCGTTCCAGCCATTTCCACCCTGGGGGAAAGGTCTCTGGCTATCCACTCTATCCAGGCATCTCATCACCCTGTCCACCTCTATCAAGTCACCCTATCTTCCTTCTTCGCTCCAGTGAGAAAAGCCCTAGCTCCCTCAACCTTTCTTCGTAAGACTTGCCCTCCAGTCCAGGCAGCATCCTGGTAAATCTCCTCTGCACCCTCTCCAAAGCATCCCCATCCTTCCTGTAATGAGGCGACCAGAACTGGCCACAATATTCCAAGTGTGGTCTAACCGGGGTTTTATAAAGCTGCAGCAAAACCTGGCGGCTCTTAAACTCAATCCCCCTGTTAATGAAAGCCAACCCACCGTACGCCTTCTTAACCCTATCAACCTGGGTGGGACCCCAAGATCCCTCTGTTCCTCCACACTTCCAAGAATCCTGCCTTTAACCCTGATTTGAGCAACCTCTCCTCGTAGCTCAACCACCGTTGTCCAGGTATCGTTTCCATAAACCCTCGTCGCCCTTCCCCCCACCCCCTTCACAAAGAGAGTGCTTCCACCAAATGGGCGGCTTGAGGAACACCATTGGCCAAACTGTGTCCACACCGCCTATCCCTCCCCATCGCCAGTTGAGCGTTGGCGCCCGCAATGGCTACGTAGGATCACGGAATCCCGACAGTCCATAAAGGAGGCCGTTTGGCCCATCGAGTCTGCACCGACCCTCCGAAAGGGAACCAGAGCTAAGCCCAATCCCCAGCCCTGCCCCTGTAACCCGACCTAACCTGCACATCTTTGGACTGTGGGAGGAAACCGGAGCACCCGGAGAAAGTGGGAGGGGGGGGGGGAGATGTGATGGTTTGTCCGCTGCCAACAATAAATACCAACTCCGTGGCAGCTTCCAGCAATATGTGAACCTGTTTTCCGTCACGTTAACTGCTTGTTCCGTGATTGTCGGTGAGGTGCTTCATTATTTGCCAACCCTCTGCTTGATCCGGCCCACAGGTCCTGCAGCTGTGAGCAACAATAAACTATGTCTGCAAATAAACGATCTGCCTGGTTTGCACGTCTGTCACTGCCGTCTCCCATCGCATGTTACATTCTCCTTCAGAAAGGCAGCAAATGTGTTAGTGTAATCAGAGAGTGTGCGGAAGAGAGAGTGTGTGTGTGAGGGTGTGTGTGTAAAAGTGTGTGAGAGAGAGTGTGAGAGACTGTGAGAGAGAGTGTGTGAGAGAGAGAGTGTGTGTGAGAGTGTGTGTGAGAGACTGTGAGAGAGAGTGTGTGTGAGAGAGAGAGTGTGTGTGAGAGTGTGTGTGAGAGACTGTGAGAGAGAGTGTGAGAGAGAGAGTGTGTGTGAGAGTGTGTGTGAGAGACTGTGAGAGAGAGAGTGTGTGTGAGAGAGAGTGTGTGAGAGTGTGTGTGAGAGACTGTGAGAGAGAGAGTGTGTGTGAGAGAGAGAGTGTGTGTGAGAGTGTGTGTGAGAGACTGTGAGAGAGAGAGTGTGTGTGAGAGAGAGAGTGTGTGTGAGAGAGTGTGTGTGGGAGAGAGAGAGTGTGTGAGAGTGTGTGAGAGAGTGAGTGAGAGACTGTGAGAGAGAGAGAGTGTGTGAGAGAGAGAGTGTGTGTGAGAGAGAGAGTGTGTGTGAGAGTGTGTGTGAGAGACTGTGAGAGAGAGAGTGTTTGTGAGAGAGAGAGTGTGTGAGAGAGTGTGTGTGAGAGAGAGTGTGTGTGGGAGAGAGAGAGTGTGTGAGAGTGTGTGAGAGAGTGAGTGAGAGAGAGAGTGTGTGAGAGAGTGAGAGAGTGTGTGTGAGAGAGAGAGTGTGTGTGAGAGGGAGAGAGTGTGAGAGAGAGTGTGAGAGAGTGTGTGAGAGAGTGTGTGAGAGAGAGGGTGTGAGAGAGTGTGTGTGAGAGTGTGAGAGAGAGTGTGGGAGAGAAATTGTGTGTGTGAGAGTGTGTGTGAGAGAGAGTGTGTGAGAGAGAGAGTGTGTATTTGAGAGAGACTGTGTGAGAGTGTGTGTGTGTGAGAGAGAGTGTGTGTGAGGGACTGAGAGAGAGAGAGTGTGTGACAGAGAGAGTGTGTGTGAGAGAGTGAGTGAGAGAGAGTGTGTGTGAGAGAGTGAGAGAGTGTGTGTGAGAGAGTGTGTGTGGGAGAGAAATTGTGTGTGAGTGTGTGAGAGACTGTGTGTGAGAGAGAGTGTGAGAGAGAGTGTGAGACAGTGTGTGTGAGAGAGAGAGAGGGTGAGAGATAATGTGTGAGGGAGAGAGTGTGAGAGAGAGTGTGAGAGAGTGTGTGAGAGAGTGTGTGAGATAATGTGTGAGGGAGAGAGTGTGAGAGAGAGTGTGAGAGAGTGTGTGTGAGAGAGTGTGCGAGAGAGAGAGTGTGTGTGAGAGAGTGTGTGAGAGAGTGTGTGAGAGTGTGTGAGAGAGTGTGTGAGAGTGTGCGAGAGAGAGAGTGTGTGTGAGAGAGTGTGCGAGAGAGAGTGTGAGAGATAATGTGTGAGGGAGAAAGTGTGAGAGAGAGTGTGAGAGAGTGTGTGGGAGAGATTGTGTGAGAGAGTGTGAGAGTGTATGTGAGAGTGTGCGAGAGAGTGTGTGTGAGAGAGTGTGCGAGAGAGAGTGTGTGTGAGAGTGTGCAAGAGAGAGTGGGTGAGTGAGAGAGTGAGAGAGCGTGTGAGAGAGTGAGAGTGTGTGAGAGAGAGTGTGAAAGAGAGAGTGTGTGAGTGAGAGAGTGAGAGAGCGTGTGAGAGAGTGAGAGTGTGTGAGAGAGTGTGAAAGAGAGAGTGTGAGGTAGAGTGTGTGTTAGAGTGTGTGTAAGTGTGTGAGAGAGAGACAGTGAGTGTGTGAGAGAGAGTGAGAGTGTGTGTGAGAGTGAGTGTGTGAGAGTGTGTGTGAGAGTGAGTGTGTGAGAGTGTGTGAGAGAGTGTGTGGGAGAGTGTGGGAGAGAGTGTGTGTGAGAGGGTGTGCAAGAGAGAGTGTGTGAGTGAGACAGTGTGTGAGAGAGAGAGTAAGAGAGCGTGTGAGAGAGTGAGAGTGTGTGAGAGAGAGTGTGAAAGAGAGAGTGTGAGGTAGAGTGTGTGTTAGTGTGTGTGAGAGAGAGACAGTGAGTGTGAGAGAGTGTGTGTGAGAGTATGTATGTGAGAGTGTGTGAGAGAGAGTTTGTGAGAGAGGATGTGTGAGAGATTATGTGAGAGACTGTGAGAGAGAGAGTGTGTGAGAGAGTGTGAGAGTGAGTGTGTGAAAGTGTGTGAGAGAGTGTGTGGGAGAGTGTGGGAGAGAGAGTGTGTGCGAGAGAGAGAGAGTGCGAGAGAGAGTGCGAGAGAGTGTGAGAGAGTGTGTGAGAGTGAGAGTGTGTGAGAGAGAGTGTGTGAGAGAGAGAGTGTGTATTTGAGAGAGAATGTGTGTGAGAGTGTGTGTGAGAGAGTGTGTGAGAGAGTGTGTGAGAGAGAGGGTGTGAGAGTGTGTGTGTGAGAGAGTGTGCGAGAGAGAGTGTGTGTGAGAGAGTGTGTGAGAGAGAGGGTGAGAGATAATGTGTGTGAGAGAGAGTGTGAGAGAGTGTGTGAGAGAGTGTGTGAGAGAGAGGGTGTGAGAGTGTGAGAGATAATGTGTGAGGGAGAGAGTGTGAGAGAGAGTGTGAGAGAGTGTGTGTGAGAGAGTGTGCGAGAGAGAGAGTGTGTGTGAGAGAGTGTGTGAGAGATAATGTGTGTGAGAGTGTGTGAGAGAGTGTGCGAGAGAGAGTGTGTGTGAGAGAGTGTGCGAGATAATGTGTGAGAGATAATGTGTGAGGGAGAAAGTGTGAGAGAGAGTGTGAGAGAGTGTGTGGGAGAGATTGTGTGAGAGAGTGTGAGAGTGTATGTGAGAGTGTGCGAGAGAGTGTGTGTGAGAGTGTGCAAGAGAGAGTGGGTGAGTGAGAGAGTGAGAGAGCGTGTGAGAGAGTGAGAGTGTGTGAGAGAGAGTGTGAAAGAGAGAGTGTGTGAGTGAGAGTGAGAGAGCGTGTGAGAGAGTGAGAGTGTGTGAGAGAGTGTGTGAAAGAGAGAGAGTGAGGTAGAGTGTGTGTTAGAGTGTGTGTAAGTGTGTGAGAGAGAGACAGTGAGTGTGTGAGAGAGAGTGAGAGTGTGTGTGTGAGAGTGTGTGAGAGTGTGTGTGAGAGTGAGTGTGTGAGAGTGTGAGAGAGTGTGTGGGAGAGTGTGGGAGAGAGTGTGTGAGAGAGTGTGAGAGTGTGTGTGAGAGAGTGTGTGTGAGAGAGTGTGCGAGAGAGAGAGTGTGCGAGGGAGAGAGTGTGAGAGTGTGTGCAAGAGAGAGTGTGTGAGTGAGAGAGTGTGTGAGAGAGAGTGAGAGAGCGTGTGAGAGAGCGAGAGTGTGTGAGAGAGAGTGTGAGGTAGAGTGTGTGTTAGAGTGTGTATGAGAGAGAGACAGTGAGTGTGACAGAGTGTGTGTGAGAGTATGTATGTGAGAGTGTGTGAGAGAGAGTTTGTGAGAGAGGATGTGTGAGAGATTATGTGAGAGACTGTGAGAGAGAGAGTGTGTGAGAGAGTGTGAGTGAGTGTGTGAAAGTGTGTGAGAGAGTGTGTGGGAGAGTGTGGGAGAGAGAGTGTGTGCGAGAGAGAGAGAGAGTGCGAGAGAGAGTGCGAGAGTGTGAGAGAGTGTGTGAGTGTGTGTGAGAGTGAGAGTGTGTGAGAGAGAGAGTGTGTGAGAGAGAGAGTGAGAGAGAGTGTGAGATAGAGTTTGTGTGTGTGTGAGTGTGTGAGAGAGACAGTGAGTGTGAGAGAGAGTGTGAAAGTGTGTGTGAGAGAGTGTGTGAGAGAGAGTTTGTGAGAGAGAGTGTGTGAGATTGTGTGAGAGACTGTGAGAGAGAGAGTGTGTGAGAGAGTGTGTGTGTGAGAGTGTGTGTGTGAGAGAGTGTGTGAGAGAGTGTGTGAGAGAGAGGGTGTGAGAGTGTGAGAGTGTGTGCGTGAGAGAGTGTGCGAGAGAGAGAGTGTGTGTGAGAGAGTGTGTGAGAGAGAGTGTGAGAGATAATGTGTGAGGGAGCGAGTGTGGGAGAGAGTGTGAGAGAGTGTGTGAGAGAGTGTGTGAGAGAGAGTGTGTGAGAGAGTGTGAGAGTGTGTGAGAGAGAGTGTGTGAGAGAGTGTGAGAGTGTGTGAGTGAGAGCGTTTGTGGCTTGTGTGAAAGACTTCAGAAAGTATGATTCTCTCCAGGAACGACTGCATGAAGAAACGAGACTTGAGTATGTTTAAGACAAAACTTTATTCCCCATTCACCAACAAACAAAATAAACAGACACCTCTCAGTCCAGCTTAAAAACCAGTATGGCATGGAATAATACTGGCTTTACCAAACGGATTTGGAAACCTGGTGGAAGCCCTTCAGACTCTGGCTGATTATCTTCAAGACGTTGGTTCACCTGCCGTGTTTCAGCCACTTCCAGGGGCTAATGGTAAGATTCTTGGTAGTGTGGACGAGCAGAGAGATCTCGGTGTCCATGGCCATAGATCCCTGAAAGTTGCCACCCAGGTTGAGAGGGTTGTTAAGAAGGCGAACGGTGTGTTAGCTTTTATTGGCAGAGGCATTGAGTTTCGGAGCCATGAGGTCATGTTGCAGCTGTACTAAGCACTGGTGCACCCGCATTTGGAGTATTGCGTGCAATTCTGGTCGCCGCATTATAGAAAGGATGTGGAAGCAAATGCTGTCCCCTTGTTCAAGAAGGGGAGTAGAGAAAATCCCGGTATCTATTGACCAGTGAGCCTTACTTCTGTTGTGGGCAAAGTCTTGGAAAGGTTTTTAAGCGATAGGATATATAATCATCTGGAAAGGAATAATTTGATTAGAGATAGTCAACACGGTTTTGTGAAGGGTAGGTCGTGCCTCACAAACCTTATCGAGTTCTTTGAGAAGGTAACCGAACAGGTAGACGAGGGTAAAGCAGTTGATGTGGTGTATATGGATTTCAGGAAAGCATTTGATAAGGTTCCCCACGATAGGCTATTGCAGAAAATACGGAGGCATGGGATTCAGGGTGATTTAGCGGTTTGGATCAGAAATTGGCTAGCTGGAAGAAGACAAAGGGTGGTGGTTGATGGGAAATGTTCAGACTGGAGTCCAGTTACTAGTGGCGTACCACAAGGATCTGCTTTAGGGCCGTTGCCGTTTGTCATTTTTGTAAACGACCTGGAGGGGGGCGTAGAAGGATGGGTGAGTAAATTTGCAGATGACACTAAAGTCGGTGGACAGTGTGGAAGGATGTTACAAGTTACAGAGGGACATAGATAAGCTGCAGAGCTGGGCTGAGAGGTGGCAAATGGAGTTCAATGCAGAAAAGTGTGAGGTGATTCATTTTGGAAGGAATAACAGATGTCAGAGGTAGGTTCTTTACTCAGAGAGTAGTAAGGGCGTGGAATTCCCTGCCTGCAACAGTAGTGGACTCGCCAACACTAAACACATTCAAATGGTCATTGGATAGACTCCTCAGATCATGAAGTAGTCCGTGTCCAAATGCAGCAAGACCTAGACAATATCCAGGTTTGGGTGGACAAGTGACAAGTTACATTCACGCCACACAAGTGCCAGGCGATGACCATCCCCTACAAGAGAGGATCTAACCATCGCCCCGTTGGCATACAATGGCACCACCATCAATCCCCCACGGATCCCCCACATCCTAGTGATCACCATTGATCAGAAACTGAACTGGACCCGGCCGTATAAATCCTGCGGCAACCACAGCAGGTCAGAGGCTGGGAATCCTGCGGAGAGTAACTCACCTCCTGACCCCCCCCCCCCCCCGCTCCCCCCCCCCACAAAGCCTGTCCCCCACACACACGGACACAAGTCAGGAGTGTGACAGGACACTCTCCACTCGCCTGGGTGAGCGCGGCTCCAGACGACACTGGAGAAGCTCGACACCATCCAGGACAAAGCGGCCCCGCTCGATTGCTCCCCCCTTCCACAAACATTCAAACCCTCCACCATCGCCGCACAGCGTCAGCCGTGTGTACCGTCTACAAGATGCACTGCAGGAATTCACCAAGGTTCCTCAAGCAGCGCCCTCCAAACCCACAACCATCACCAAAATAATAATCTTTATTACTGTCACAAGTAGGCTCACGTTAACAGTACAATGAAGTTACTGTGAAAATCCCCTCGTCGCCACATTCCGGCCCCTGTTCGGGTCACAGAGGGAGAATTCGGAATGTCCAATTCACCTGACAGCACGTCTTTCGGAACTTGTGGGAGGAAACCGGAGCACCCGGAGGAAACCCACGCAGACACGGGGAGAACGTGCAGACTCCGCATAGACAGTGACCCAAGCCGGGAATCGAACCCGGGTCCGTGGTGCTGTGAAGCAACAGTGCTAACCACTTATCCAAATTAAACTCCATCTGCCATCCACTGGCCCACTGGCCCAATTGGTCACGGTCCTGTTACAATCTTATATAACCTTCTTAACTGTCCACTGTCATGTGAGTGTACCTTCAAGAAACGGGTGTTATTAGTGATGTCAGAGTGTGGGTGGAGCTGGGCTGTCTCTCAGCTTTTTACTTTCGTTTTAGGCTGTTTGCTGCAGGGTGTGTCTTAGTTTCGTTTTCAGCGTTGGAGCTGAAGCCAGCCAGAGCAGGCGTACCGCTGTTCTCTCTGCCATTAAAAGACTATCTCTTGATCATTTGGTGAATTCAGAATTATAAATGTTCCCAGTCGTGTAAGGTAAACCTACTGCGCTCCTGTTAAAATTTGTTTCTGGATGTTGTTTGGGACGTTATTAACGGTTATCATACACTTTACGGTGCAGAAGGAGGCCATTCGGCCCATCGAGTCTGCACCGGCTCTTAGAAAGAGCACCCTACCCAAGGTCAACACCTCCACCCTATCCCCATAACCCAGTAACCCCCACCCCCAACACGAAGGGCAATTTTGGACACTAAGGGACAATTTAACACGGCCAATCCACCCTAACCTGTACATCTTTGGACACTAAGGGATGTCATGTCGTATTACATTCACACCCACCATCTGGCCTGGGCTTGCGAAATCCTACCAACTGTCCTGGCTTGAGACAATTCACACATCATTAACCTGGGACCACCCCCTATCTCTGGATCTGTAATGATTTGATTACCCGCAAATGCTCGCATTCCAAGCATTGTCCGGCATCTCTGACTTTGTCTATATAATTGTTTCTGGAACCTCCCTCTCCATTCACCTGAGGAAGGAGCAGTGCTCCGAAAGCTCGTGTTTGAAACAAACCTGTTGGACTTTAACCTGGTGTTGTAAGACTTCTTACTGTTAAAATAAAGAGCATGGGATCGGGGGAAGTGTCTTGTGATGGATAGAAAGCTGGTTGGCCTACTGGAGACAATGAGTAGGAATTACCGGGTCGCTCTTCAAATTGGCAGGCAGCAACTAGTGGGGTATCGCAGGGATCGGTGCTGGGACCCCTGCTATTCACAATACATATTCATGATGTAGATGATGGAGTAAAATGTCATCTCTCCAAATTTGCAGTTGGGTGGGAGGGAGAGCAGTCAGGAGGATGCAGAGATCCTGTGCGTGGGTTTCCTCCGGTTGCTCCGGTTTCCTCCCACAGTCACAAAGATAGATAGATAGATAGAACAGTACACCACAGAACAGGCCCTTCGGCCCTCGATGTTGTGCCGAGCAATGATCACCCTACTCAAACCCACCCTATACCCGTAACCCAACAACCCCCCCCCCCCCTTAACCTTACTTTTTTGGACACTATGGGCAATTTAGCATGGCCAATCCACCCAACCCGTACATCTTTGGACTGTGGGAGGAAACCGGAGCACCCGGAGGAAACCCACGCACACACGGGGAGGACGTGCAGACTCCACACAGACAGTGACCCAGCCGGGAATCGAACCTGGGACCCTGGAGCTGTGAAGCATTTATGCTAACCACCATGCTACCGTGCTGCCCAAAGATGTGCAGGTTAGGTGGATTGGCCATGATAAATTGCCCTTAGGGTCCAAAATTGCCCTTCGTGTTGGGTGGGGTTACTGGGTTATGGGGATAGGGTGGGGGTGATGACCTTGGGTAGGGTGCGCTTTCCAAGAGCCGGTGCAGACTCGATGGGCCGAATGGCCTCCTCCTGCACTGTAAATTCTATGATTCTATTTTGGTCGGTCGGAGCGAGGATGGTGTCGACCATGGTTATTTGGAAAACGAAGCAAGTATTTCGACATTGAAACACGCATTGTATGAAATTATATATATATATATATATTTATTATCGAAATGATACAAATCTGTGTCAGACGGCATCACGTTGGCAGGGGGCGAATTTGGTTGCAAAACGACACTGGGGCGGAGACGCAGAATGGGTGAAACCGGGAAATGTGTCGTGACGGACGTCAGCGAAACAGAACGTCGCAGGGGAAGGCGGATGTGACAAGGATCGTTCGGCGTCCGCGTCCTAACGAGATTCCGCAGCCAGAGTTCCTGTTGACTGTCACCCCCCCCCCCCCCCCCCCCCCCCCCCACACACACGCACCCCGCGCAATATCTTCAGAGCATAGCTCCTTCCAAATACAGTACGTCAAAAAGTGTCCCAATTAAATCGGAGTATCGTCATCAATGGCTTCGATATGGGTCACGTCATCGAGCAGCCTTTCTCGAACGTAAATCCTGTATTCTGCAGGGGGGGGGAAACAGACGCCGTTAGTTTAGATTTTTACCGACAATTTAACACGGCCAATCCCCCTAACCTGTACATCTTTGGGCACTAAGGGACAATTTAACACGGCCAATCCACCTAACCTGTACATCTTTGGGCACTAAGGGACAATTTAGCACGGCCAATCCCCCAACCTGTATATCTTTAGGCACTACGGGCAATTTAACACGGCCAATCCACCTAACCTGTACATCTTTGGACACTAAGGGACAATTTAACATGGCCAATCCACCCTAACCTGTACATCTTTGGACACTAAGGGAAAATTTAACACGGCCAATCCACCTAACCTGTACATCTTTGGACACTAAGGGACAATTTAACACGGCCAATCCACCCTAACCTGTACATCTTTGGGCACTGAGGGACAATTTAACACCTCCGAGTCACTCAGCACCCCGACTGGGAAATATATCGCTGGGGGCGGGGAGAATCCCATCGGGCCAACTGATGGGGGACAGGCTCTGGGGGGTGGGGGAGGGGGTCAGGAAAGGGGAGTTACTCTCTGCAGGAATCCCGGCCTCCGATCCGGGCAGTAATCCGGCAGAGAAAGGTCTGCCCCCCCCCCCCCCCCCTGTCAACGGAAACTGCGCGGAGATGAAAATGTGCCACTCACCACGTTTCATACTGAAGGTCTTTGGTTTCCGGAAGTAATATATAGACATGACCAAAATGAGGAGCAGGACCAACATGCCCAAGAACCAGCCAATGATTTTCTTCACGTTGGGAGTCGCTGCAGCGGCAAAACCAACAAGAAAAACCCTGTGAGGCGGTCAGTCAGTCTCAACATTTACTGCCAATCAACGGCACGTCAGAGATCATAGAATTTACAGTGCAGAAGGAGGCCATTCGGCCCATCGAGTCTGCACCGGCTCTAGGAAAGAGCACCCTACCCAAGCCCTCACCACCTATACCCAGAACCAAGTTACCCCACCTAACACAAAGGGCAATTGTGGACACAAAGGGACAATTTAACACGGCCAATCCACCTAACCTGTATATCTTTGGGCACCGAGGGACAATTTAACCCGGCCAATCCACCTAACCTGTATATCTTTGGACACTGAGGGACAATTTAACACGGCCAATCCACCTAACCTGTATATCTTTGGACACTAAGGGACAATTTAACACGGCCAATCCACCTAACCTGTACATCTTTGGACACTAAGGGACAATTTAACACGGCCAATCCACCTAACCTGTATATCTTTGGACACTAAGGGACAATTTAACACGGCCAATCCACCTAACCTGTATATCTTTGGACACTAAGGGACAATTTAACACGGCCAATCCACCTAAACCTGTATATCTTTGGACACTAAGGGACAATTTAACACGGCCAATCCACCTAACCTGTATATCTTTGGACACTAAGGGACAATTTAACACGGCCAATCCACCTAAACCTGTATATCTTTGGACACTAAGGGACAATTTAACACGGCCAATCCACCTAACCTGTACATCTTTGGGCACTGAGGTACAATTTAACACGGCCAATTCACCTAACCTATACATCTTTGGGCAATAAGGGACAATTTAACACGGCCAATCCACCCTAACCTGTACACCTTTGGACACTAAGGGACAATTTAACACGGCCAATCCACCTAACCTGTCTCTGTGTGTGTGTATCTGTGTGTGTGTATCTGTGTGTGTGTGTGTGTGTGTGTGTCTGTGAGTGTCTGTGTGTGTGTCTCTGTGTGTCTGTGTTTGTGTGTGTCTGTGTGTATCTGTGTGTGTGTGTGCCTGTGTGTGTGTGTGTCTGTGTGTGTCTGTGAGTGTCTGTGTGTGTCTGTGTGTGTGTGTCTGTGTGTATCTGTGTGTGTGTGTGTCTGTGTGTGTCTGTGTGTGTCTGTGTGTGTGTCTCTGTGTGTCTGAGTTTGTGTGTGTCTGTGTGTGTCTGTGTGTGTGTACCTGTGTGTGTCTGTGAGTGTCTGTGTGTGTGTGTGTATCTGTGTGTGTGTGTGTGTGTGTGTGTGTGAGTGTCTGTGTGTGTCTCTGTGTGTCTGAGTTTGTGTGTGTCTGTGTGTGTCTGTGTGTGTGTACCTGTGCGTGTCTGTGAGTGTCTGTGTGTGTGTATCTGTGTGTGTGTGTGTGTGTGTGTGTGTGTGTGTCTGTGTGTGTCTGTGAGTGTCTGTGTGTGTGTCTCTGTGTGTCTGTGTCTGTGTGTGTCTCTGTGTGTGTGTGTGAGTGTCTGTGTGTGTGTCTCTGTGTGTGTGTGTCTCTGTGTGTCTGTGTGTGTGTGTGTGTGTGTGTGTGTCTCTGTGTGTCTGTGTTTGTGTGTGTCTGTGTGTGTGTGTGTATCTGTGTGTGTGTGTGTGTCTGTGTGTGTGTGCGTCTATGTATGTCACTCCTGCAATAATTTCCTTCAAAGTCCTGGCTCAAAAGACACTTTGGCTGCAGCGGTGCAATTAAAGTGTTGTAAAAGTAATGGCAAATGGAAATGTTCTCTTATAAAGAAGGTTCCTGATGGGGGTGGGGGTAAATCATTTTTGGGCCTTGCGGGTGGGGGGGGGGGGCTTCTCTCTCTGCCTGAGGCCACATTTGAGGGAGTTCCTGCTGGCGAGCTGCAGATCGGGACGCCATTCTTTCCGTGATCACCCCCCAAGTGGATTGTGACCTGAGCTGGAGGTTTGGTTGAGTGGAGATAAAAGACGGCGGTTTGGAGTTTGTGTTTCACTGTCCTTGTTAAGCGCTGCAGAACTCGTCATTGTGGACTATTTTGTTTATGGTATGTGTATATGTGCGTGAGAGAGTGTGAGTGTGACACCTGTGATAATTTTCTTTAAAGTTTTCACTTAAAAGACACTTTGGCAGCAGAGGCGCAATTAAAGCGTTGTAAAAGTAAGGAGAAATGTAATTTTGTTGATATAAGGAAGGTTCCCTGGGTAGATAAGTAAAGACATAGGGCGGGATTTTCCGAGTCCGCCGGATCGGAGAATCTCCAGGGCGAGGGGGGGACGTGGGGGGGCGGGGGGGGGTGACGTGGATCTGGTTCCGGGGGAGAGGGGTGACCCCAGGGTGGCCTGGCCCACGATCGGGGCCCACCTATCCGCGGGCGAGTCGGTGCCTAATGAGGTACCACAGGACCCCAGCTGCTCTCATTCTGCATTAATAACTTGAGTGAGGGAACTGAATTTGCAGATGATACGAAGTTGGTGGGGGGGGGGGGGGGGAGGGTGAGCTGTGAGGAGGATGCAGAGAGGTTTCAGATGGATTTGCACAGGATGAGTGAGTGGATACATGCGTGGGAGATACAGTATAATGTGGATAAATAGAACATAGAACATGGAACATAGAACATGGAACATAGAACATAGAACATGGAACAGTACAGCATAGTCCAGGCCCTTCAGCCCACAATGTTGTGCCGACCATTTATCCTAATCTAAGATCAGCCTAACCTGCACCCCTTCAATTTACTGCTGTCCATGTGCCTGTCTAAGAGTCGCTTAAATGTCCCCAATGACTCTGACTCCACCCCCTCTGCTGGCAGTGCATTCCACACACCCACCACTCTCTGTGTAAAGAATCTCCCTCTGACATCTCCCCTATACCTTCCTCCAATCACCTTAAAATGATGTCGAACTCGTTCCAGCCATTTCCACCCTGGGGAAAAGTCTCTGGCTATCCACTCTATCCAGGCATCTCATCACCCTGTCCACCTCTATCAAGTCACCCTACCTTCTTCGCTCCAGTGAGAAAAGCCCTTGCTCCTTCAACCTTTCTTCATAAGTCATACCCTCCAGTCCAGGCAGCATCCTGGTAAATCTCCTCTGCACCCTCTGCAAAGCATCCCCATCCTTCCTGTAATGAGGCGACCAGAACTGGCCACAATATTCCAAGTGTGGTCTAACCGGGGTTTGATAAAGCTGCAGCAAAACCTGGCGGCTCTTAAACTCAATCCCCCTGTTAATGAAAGCCAACACAACCGTACGCCTTCTTAACCCTATCAACCTGGGTGGGACCCCAAGATCCCTCTGTTCCTCCACACTTCCAAGAACCCTGCCTTTAACCCTGTATTCAGCATTCAAATCCGACCTTCCAAAATGAACTACTTCACATTTATCGAGGTTGAACTCCATCTGCCGCTTCTCAGCCCAGCTCTGCATCCTGTCAATGTCCTGCAATGAGTGTGTTCGACTTCTGCAGTCCTGTTTTAAAAATAAATCCTACTTTGAAAGGTTGGGGCGGTGGGTGTAATTAAAACATCGTAAAAGAATCGGGCGAATGGAGTTAATTAGATTTAAACCCATCCTGCACCCCTTCAATTTACTGCTGTCTATGTGCCTGCAACAACCCTCAGCACTAGGTGGTGGAGTCGCTGAGAGTGGTGGGTGTGTGGAATGCGCTGCCGGCAGAGGTGATGGTCAGAGTCATTAGCGACATTTAAGCGACTCTTCGACAGGCACATAGACAGCAGTAAATTGAAGGGGTGCAGGATGGGTTTAAACTCCATTTACCCGATTCTTTTACGATGTTTTAATTACACCCCCCCCTCCAACCTTTCAAAGTAGGATTTATTTTAAAAACAGGACTGCAGCAGTCGAACACACTCAAACCCCGGATGAATGCGGCAAATGCCTGCAACACAACGCGTCGGGGATTGTGACGTGCATCGCCACCTCGCGTCCCAGCCGACGAGGAAGCGATCCAGAGGGCTCCCACGCACGATTCCCGCTCACCTGAAACAGCGACGAGGACAGGGTCGGAGCTGGTCGAATTAAAGGATCGGCCGTCGAGGTGCAGCTGGTAGAGGCAGAAGTAGCGGGCCGTGGTCTGCGTGTCGCTGTGGTTCAGGGTGAAGGTGGAGGTGGCGTTCCACAGCGGCATGCTCTGGGCCGGGCTGGGCCCAGCGCCGCCGACTGCGAGCAGGTACATGGTCCCGCCCCGAACCTCATTGCGGACGGTGCAGTTGATGAAGCTTTTGCCGTCGGCTGCGGACAACGCGATCCGAGGTGTTTCCGGGGGATCTGTTTCGGAGGAAGAGGCGTGCGAGTTAACAACCTGGCAGAGCTCCGGACTAAACCAGCACCCAAGCCGTGACGGGAGTAACCAGGCCAACGGGGACTTCAAAGTCTGCCTGTCCCTTTAAATAATCGCTTTCGAGGTGATCACCTTTCATTCGGTGACCTCTGCAGGACACAGGCCCAGTTTGACCCAGGCTCTCTCCATGAGAGAACCTCACCAACCCTGGAACATGTCTGCCGAACCTTCGGTGCGTTTCGTTTTTGTAAAAAATCTTTTTATTGGCTTTTCTCATATTTATAAACAGTTGTCTGTACACGTTACATTTTTCTTGCCCGCGGTAATTTGGTTTATTGCACAAAGAACAGAGAAAAGTACAGCACAGGAGCAGGCCCTTCGGCCCTCCAAGCCCGTGCCGACCATGCTGCCTGAACTAAAATCTTCCACACTTCCGGGGTCCATATCCCTCTATTGCCATCCAATTTAACACGGCCAATCCACCCTAACCTGTACATCTTTGGACACTGAGGGACAATTTAACGCGGCCAATCCCCCTAACCTGTACATCTTTGGACACTAAGGGACAATTTAACACGGCCAATCCCCCTAACCTGTACATCTTTGGGCTACTGAGGGACAATTTAACATGGCCAATCCACCTAACCTGTCCATCTTTGGGCACTGAGGGACAATTTAACACGGCCAATCCACCTAAACCTGTACATCTTTGGGCACTGAGGGACAATTTAACACGGCCAATCCACCTAACCTGTACATCTTTGGACACTAAGGGACAATTTAACACGGCCAATCCACCTAAACCTGTACATCTTTGGACACTAAGGGACAATTTAACATGGCCAATCCACCTAAACCTGTACATCTTTGGACACTGAGGGACAATTTAACACGGCCAATCCACCTAACCTGTACATCTTTGGACACTAAGGGACAATTTAACATGGCCAATCCACCTAACCTGTACATCTTTGGACTGTGGGAGGAAACCGGAGCACCCGGAGGAAACCCACGCAGACACGGGGAGAACGTGCAGACTCCGCACAGACAGTGACCCAGCCGGGAATCGAACCTGGGACCCTGGAGCTGTGAGGCAGCGGCCCTGACCGCCCCTACTTCACCGGAATAGAGTTTGCCCCTGTGCCAGTCGATCGGCCCCTTGTTTACCTGTCACTGTGATAATCTCAGAGGTGTCGAGAGAGGAGTTGGCGTAGTCCCCGGCAACTTGGTTACCGTATTTGCAGCCGTACGTCCCAGAGTCCTTCAGGGTGATGTTGACCTTTTCCAGGTGGGCAGATCTGTCTCCTGGCCGAATGGCCCGGTGGGTCAGGAACGAGCCGTTAAAGTAAAAGTCGATCCCATGACTGGTGTTACGTTCCCAGATGGTGCAGTTGACGTCGAAGGACTCGCCGATCAGGAACACCTTGTAGCTGGGCGTCAGCTCTATTCTCGGCCTGACCCCTGGGGAGGAAGACACAGAGGTGGTTTCACGGGATCGGAGGTCAGCGGCCGCACCCCACCCCCCTCGCCAAAGCTCACCGAGGCGCCAATCCGTGGCCTGGCCCGCGATGGGGGCCCACCGATCTGCGGGCGGGCCAGTGCCGTGTGGACACTCTTTCCCTGCCGCGCAACCCGCTATGGCCGGTGTTGAGATGGCCCTGTGCGCATGTGCAGGAAATACGCCGACGGTCTGCGCATGCGCCAGGACACGCCGGCCGGTCTGCGCATGCGCGGGAAACAGGCCGGCCGGTCTGCGCATGCACGGGAATCACACCGGCCGATCTGCGCATGCGCAGGAATCACACCGCCCGATCTGCCCATGCGCGGAACCACGGCGGTCCTTAGGCGCTGATCGGGGTCGGCACTTACCCCTCCGGCGCCGGGCTATCCCCCAGAAGTGCGGGGGATTCCACAACTCCCGGACGGCCCAACACCGGAGTGGTCCGTGCGAGAATGTAGGAAAATGCGAAGCTGTTCACTTTGGTAGGGAGAATAAAGAAGCTGAACATTACTTAGATGGAGAGAGGGTGCGGAAAGCAGCAGTGCTGAGGGGATCGGGGAGCATAGAGAGAGCATCTCCAAAAGCCACTTTGCAGGGTAGAGCGCGTCATTGAGAGGTGAACTGGAACGTTACTCCCCTACCCCCACACACTCACCCCTCCCCTCCACACACACTCACCCCTCCCCTCCACACACACTCACCCCACCCCCACACACTCACCCCACCCCCACACACACTAACCCCACCCCCACACACTCACCACCCCACCCCCACACACACCCCCCTCCACACACACTCACCCCTCCCCCCACACACACTCACCCCTCCCACACACTCACCCCCCCACCCCCACACACTCACCCCTCCCCCCACACACACTCACCCCACCCCCACACACACTAACCCCACCCCCACACACTCACCCCACCCCCACACACACTCACCCCTCCCCCACACACTCACCCCTACCCCCACACATACTCACCCTCCCCCACACACACTCACCCCTCCCCCCACACACACTCACCCCTAACCCCACACACACTCACCCCTCCCCCCACACACTCACCCCTCCCCCCCACACACACTCACCCCTCCCCCCACACACACTCACCCCTCCCCCACACATACTCACCCCTCCTCCCACACACACACCCCTCCCCCCACACACACTCACCCCTCCCACCACACACACTCACCCCTCCCCCACACACACTCACCCCTCCCCCACACACACTCACCCCACCCCCACACACACTCACCCCTCACACCCACACACACTCACCCCTCCCCCCCACACACACTCACCCCTCCCCCCCACACACACTCACCCCTCCCCCCCACACACACTCACCCCTCCCACCACACACACTCACCCCTCCCCCACACACACTCACCCCTCCCCCACACACACTCACCCACCCCCACACACACTCACCCCTACCCCCACACACTCACCCCTCCCCCCCACACACACTCACCCCTCCCCCCCACACACACTCACCCCTCCCCACACATACTCACCCCTCCCCCACACACACTCACCCCTACCCCCACACACACTCACCCCAACCCCACACACTCACCCCCCCTCCACACACACTCACCCCTCCCCCCACACACACTCACCCCTACCCCCACACACACTCACCCCTACCCCCACACACACTCACCCCTACCCCCACACACACTCACCCCTCCCCCCACACACACCCCACCCCCACACACACTCACCCCACCCCCACACACTCACCCTTCCCCCACACACACTCACCCCACCCCCACACACACTAACCCCACCCCCACACACTCACCCCTACCCCCACACACACACACCCCTCCCCCACACACACTCACCCCACCCCCACACACACTAACCCCTCCCACACACACACTCACCCCTCCCCTCCACACACACTCACCCCTCCCCCCACACACACTCACCCCACCCCCACACACACTAACCCCTACCCCCACACACTCACCCCACACCCACACACACTCACCCCTACCCCCACACACTCACCCCACACCCACACACACTCACCCCTCACACCCACACACACTCACCCCTCACACCCCCACACACTCACCCCTCCCCCACACACACTCACCCCTCCCCACACACACTAACCCCACCCCCACACACTCACCCCTAACCCCACACACACTCACCCCTCCCCCCACACACACTCACCCCTACCCCCACACACTCACCCCTCCCCCACACACACTCACCCCTCCCCCACACACACTGACCACTCCCCCCACACACACTCACCCCTCCCCCCACACTCAACCCTCCCCCCACACACACTCACCCCTCCCCCCACACACACTCCTCCCTCCCCCACACACACTACCCCCCTCCCCCCACACACACTCCCCCCTCCCCCACACACACTCACCCCTCCCCCCACACACACTCACCCCACCCCCACACACACTCACCCCTCCCCCCCCACACACACTCACCCCTCCCCCCACACACACTCACCCCTCCCCCCACACACACTCACCCCTCCCCCCCACACACTCACCCCCTCCCCCCACACACACTCCCCCCTCCCCCCACACACACTCCCCCCTCCCCCCACACACTCACCCTTCCCCCACACACTCACCCCTACCCCCACACACTCACCCTTCCCCCACACACTCACCCCTCCCCCCACACACACTCACCCCTCCCCCCCACACACACTCACCCCTCCCCCCACACACACTCCCCCCTCCCCCCCACACACTCACCCTTCCCCCACACACTCACCCCTACCCCCACACACTCACCCTTCCCCCACACACTCACCCCTCCCCCCCACACACACTCACCCCTCCCCCCCCCACACACTCACCCCTCCCCCACACACACTCCCCCCTCCCCCCACACACACTCCCCCCTCCCCCCACACACTCACCCTTCCCCCACACACTCACCCCTACCCCCACACACTCACCCTTCCCCCACACACACTCACCCCTCCCCCCCACACACACTCACCCCTCCCCCCCCCACACACTCACCCCTCCCCCACACACACTCCCCCCTCCCCCCCACACACACTCCCCCCTCCCCCCACACACTCACCCTTCCCCCACACACTCACCCCTAACCCCACACACACTCCCCCCTACCCCCCGCCCACACACTCACCTCTCCCCCCACACACTCACCCCTACCCCCACACACACTCCCCCCTCCCCCCACACACACTCACCCCTCCCCCACACACACTCCCCCCCCCACCGTGTTCTGGGGACCCCAACAGCACCAACCATCCCCCCCCCCCCGCTCACCAGAACAGATAACGCTGGCGTCCTCCCCGTGGTGACAGTTATGGGATCCCCACAGCCGGGTGCTGCAGTACCACAGCAGGGCCTCGTCCCCCCGGCACGCCACGTCGTCCAGCCAGATGGGCCCCGTGCCCCGGCCGAAGCGGGCGTGGGTGGGCGCCGACATCACCGACCCGCAGCCCAGCGCCGCGCACACCACCTTGCCGTCGTGCAGACCCCACTGGTCATCGCAGATCGTCCCCCAGCCGTCTCCGAACGAGATCTCCACCCGGCCCTCGCAGGGATTGCTACCGTTCACCAACTGCAGGTCCATGTGTTCTGGTGGGGGGGGGGAGAAAGATCATTATTCCTCTCAATGAAGCAATGTGGTCATTATTTAGATCATTATTCCTCTCAATGAAGCAATGTGGTCCTTCATGCTTGACTCAACTCTAGCACGGTGGCATGGCGGTTAGCATAAATGCTTCACAGCTCCAGGGTCCCAGGTTCGATTCCCGGCTGGGTCACTGTCTGTGCGGAGTCTGCACGTTCTCCCCGTGTGTGCGTGGGTTTCCTCCGGGTGCTCCGGTTTCCTCCCACAGTCCAAAGATGTGCAGGTTGGGTGGATTGGCCGTGATAAATTGTCCCTTAGATTATCATAGAATTTTGGACACTATTATTAAACTAGGGCAAAAGTTCGGCACAACATCGTGGACTGAAGGGCTTGTCTGTGCTGTATTTCTCTATGTTCTATAGACTAGGACACGGCCAATGGGCAGTCAAGACACACCCAGAGGTGACACTACCACAAGGGGGCTACCCATATAAAAGGACAGGGCACGCATGCTCTGTCTCTTTCCAGAGTGAACACTCAGAGAGACAGGGGCAGATCAGGAAGCATCACACCCACCACGTGGCTTAGAGCAGACTGGTTAGTTAGACTGAGTTACTATAGTTAGATTAGCAGGAGAGCCGAACTCAAGTAGGAGAATTGGTAACTGGTCAATAAATGTGTTAAACCTATCTCCAAGTCTGAACATTCCTTTGTCAGAGCGTACATCAAGGAAGCAGTTTACGCTACAGGAAGAAGCATAACACAACACTGCTCACAGAGGGACGGAGAGCGTTCAGGAAAAGCATTTTGTTCCTCCAAATGTAGAGTGGACCGCACCTGGAGCAGAGGATGGAATAGACCAGATTGGAAGAGGTGCACGTGAAGCACTGCCTCACTCAGGCATGGAGCAGGGAGGAGGTGAAGGGGCCAGGGAAGGGTTACTATATTCACTCTATTGATTAGTGTTGGTTTAAGGGATGATTAAGGGCTATTTTATTGTGTAATATTGAAGACATTGTTTCCATCTACCACGGCTCCATTCCTTCGCGAAATCACGCCTGCAGTGAGATATCCATTTCTCACGGTCTTTCAAACCTAAAATGAAATATTGGGGTGTTCTGTCCAATATCTGAGCCATTGTGGCAGTCTAGTCCAGTTTCTTAATAAAATTGGGGGTCATTCGGGAGAGTAATAAAATTGGGAGTCTGTCCGGGAGAGTAATAAAATTGGGGGTCATCCGGGAGAGTAATAAAATTGGGGGTCATCCGGGAGAGTAATAAAACTGGGGGTCATCCGGGAGAGTAATAAAATTGGGGGTCATCCGGGAGAGTAATAAAATTGGGGGTCATCCGGGAGAGTAATAAAATTGGGGGTTCGTCTGGGATAGCAATTAAATTGGGGGTTCGTCCGGGATAGTAATAATATTGGGGGTCGTCCGGGATAGTAATAATATTGGGGGTCTTCCGAGATAGTAATAATATTGGGGGTCATCCGGGATAGTAATAATATTGGGGGTTTGTCCGGGATAGTAATAATATTGGGGGTTCCTCCAGGATAGTAATAAATTGCGGGTTTATCTGGGATAGTAACAAAATTGGGGGCTCGTCCGGGATAGTAATAAAATGGCGGGCTGGTCCGGGATAGTAATAATATTGGGGTTTGGTCCAGGATAGTAATTATATTGGGGGTTCGTCCAGGATAGTAATAATATAGGGGGTTCCTCCAGGATAGTAATATAATTGGGGGTCGTCCGGGATAGTAATAATATTGGGGGTTAGTCCAGAAAAGTAATAAAGTTGGGGCTCATCCGGGATAGTAATAATATTGGGGGTCATCTGAGATAGTAATAATATTGGGGTTTGTCCACGATAGTAAGAAAATTGGGAGTTCGTCCGGGATAGTAATAAAATTGGGTGTTCGTCCGGGATAGTAATAGAATTGGGGGTTTGTCCGGGATAGCAATAAAATTTGCAGTTAGTCCGCGATAGTAATAATATTGGGGGTCATCCGGGATAGTAATAAAATTGGGGGTTGTCCAGGATAGTAATAATATTGGGGTTGTCCAGGATAGTAATAATATTGGGGGTTGCCCGGGATAGTAATAAAATTCGGGATCATCTGGGATAGTAATAAAATTGGGGGCTCGTCCGGGATAGTAATAAAATTGGGGGCTCGTCTAGGATAGTAATAAAATTGGGAGCTCGTCCGGAATAGTAATAATAATGGGGGTCGTCCGGGATAGTAATAATATTGGGGGTTTGTCCAGGATAGTAATAAAATTGGGGGTAATCCGGGATAGTAATAATATTGGGGGTCCTCCAGGACAGTATTAATATTGGGGATCGTCCAGGATAGTAATAATATTGGGGGTCATCTGGGATAGTAATTAAATTGGGGGCTCGTCCAGGATAGTAATAAAATTGGGGCTCATCCGGGAAAGTAATAATATTTGGGGTCTTCCGGGATAGTAATAATATTGGGGGTTTGTCCGGGATAGTAATAATATTGGGGGCTTGTCCGGGATAGCAATAAAATTGGGTTTCGTCCGGGGTAGTAATAATATTGGGGGTCATCCGGGATAGTAATAATATTGGGGGTCATCCGTGATAGTAATAATATTGGGGGTCATCCGGGACAGTAATAATATTGGGGGTCATCCGGGATAGTAATAAAATTGGGGGTTGGTCTGGGTTAGTAATAATATTTGGGGCCATCTGGGATAGTAATAATATTGGGGGTCATCCGGGATAGTAATAATATTGGGGGTCATCCGGGATAGTAATAATATTGGGGGTTTGTCCGGGATAGTAATAATATTGGGGCTTTGTCCGGGATAGCAATAAAATTGGGGTTTCGTCCGGGATAGTAATAATATTGGGGGTCATCCGGGATAGTAATAAAATTTGGGTTTGGTCCGGGATAGTAATAATATTGGGGGTCATCCGTGATAGTAATAATATTGGGGGTCATCCGGGACAGTAACAATATTGGGGGTCGTCCGGGATAGTAATAAAATTGGGGGTTGGTCTGGGTTAGTAATAATATTTGGGGCCATCCGGGATAGTAATAATATTTGGGGCCATCCGGGATAGTAATAATATTGGGGGTCATCCGAGATAGTAATAATGTTGGGGGTTGGTCCGGGACAGTAATAATATTGGGGGTCGTCCAGGATAGTAATAAAATTGTGGGTTGGTCCATGGTAGTACTAATATTTGGGGTTCTTCCGGGTTAGTAATAAAATTGGGGGTTCGTCCGGGATAGTAATAAAATTGGTGTTGGTCCAGGATAGTAATAAAATTGGGCGTTGGTCCGGGATAGTAATTAAATAGGGTTTGTCCAAGATAGTAATAAAATTGGGGGTTGGTCCCGGATAGTAATAATATTGGGGGTCATCCGTGATAGTAATAAAATTGGGGGTTTGTCCAGGCTAGTAATAATATTGGGGTGGCCCGGGATAGTAATGACATTGGGGCTGATCCAGGTTAGTAATAATACTGGGGGTTGGCCCAGGATAGTAATAAATTTGGGTTTGTCCGAGATACTAATAAAATTGGGGGTTGGTCCGTGATAGTAATAAAATTGGTGTTCGTCGAGGATGGTAATAATATTGGGGTCGCCCGGGATAGTAATAAAATTGGTGGCTCATCCAGATTATAATAATATTGGGGCTCATCCGGGATAGTAATAAGATTGGGGGCTTGTCCGGGTGAGTAATTAATTTGGGGGCTCGTCCGGGATAGTAATTAAATTGGGGCTCCTCCGGGGCAGTAATAATATTGGGGGTCATCCGTGATAGTAATAATATTGGGGGTCATCCGGGACAGTAATAATATTGGGGGTCATCCGGGATAGTAATAAAATTGGGGGTTGGTCTGGGTTAGTAATAATACTGGGGGTCATCTGAGATAGTAATAATATTGGGGGTTGTCCACGATAGTAATAAAATTGGGTGTTCGTCCGGGATAGTAATAGAATTCGGGGTTTGTCCGGGATAGCAATAAAGTTGGCAGTTCTTCCGCGATAGTAATAATATTGGGGGTCATCCGGGATAGTAATAAAATTGGGGGGTTTGTCCGGGATAGCAATAAAATTGGCAGTTCGTCTGCGATAGTGATAATATTGGGGGTCATCCGGGATAGTAATAAAATTGGGGGTTTGTCCAGGATAGCAATTAAATTGGGGGTAGTTCGGTATAGTAATAATATTGGGGGTTGTGCAGGATAGTAATAATATTGGGGGTTGCCCGGGAGAGTAATAAAATTCAGGATCATCTGGGATAGTAATAATATTCGGGGCTCGTCCGGGATTGTAATAAAATTGGGTGCTCTTCCAGGACAGTAATAACATTGGGGGCTCGTCCGGGATAGTAATAATATTGGGAGTCGTCCGGGATAGTAATAATATTGGGGGTTTGTCCAGGATAGTAATAAAATTGGACGTAATCCGGTATAGTAATAATATTGGGGGTCCTCCAGGACAGTATTAATATTGGGGATTGTCCAGGATAGTAATAATATTGGGGGTCATCCGGGACAGTAATAATATTGGGGGTCGTCCGGGATAGTAATAAAATTGGGGGTTGGTCCGGGATTGTAATAAAATTGGGGGTTGGTCCGGGATAGTAATAAAACTGGGGGTTGGTCTGGGATAGTAATAAAATTGGGGGTTGGTCCGGGATAGTAATAAAACTGGGGGTTGGTCCGGGATAGTAATAAAATTGGAGGTTTGTCCAGGATAGTAATAATTTTGGGGGTTGGTCTGGGATAGTAATAAAATTGGGGGTTGGTCCGGGATAGTAATAATATTGGGGGTCGTCCAGGATAGTAATAACATTGGGGGTCGTCCAGGATAGTAATCATATTGGGGGTCGTCCGGGATGGTGATTAAATTGGGGACTCGACCGGGATAGTAATAATATTGGGGGTTGTCCGGGATAGTAATACTATTGGGGGGTCGTCCGGGATAGTAACAAAATTGGGGGCTCGTCCGGGACAGTAATAAAATAGCGGGCTGGTCCGGGATAGTAATAATATTGGGGTTTGGTCAAGGATAGTAATTATATTGGGGGTTCGTCCAGGTTAGTAATAATATTGGGTGTTCCTCCAGGATAGTAATAAAATTGGGGGTCGTCCGGGATAGTAATAATATTGGGGGTTCGTCCAGGATAGTAATAAAGTTGGGGCTCATCCGGGATAGTAATAATATTGGGGGTCATCTGAGATAATAATAATATTGGGGGTCGTCCATGAGAGTAAGAAAATTGGGAGTTCGTCCGGGATAGTAATAGAATTGGGGGTTTGTCCGGGATAGCAATAAAATTGGCAGTTCGTCCGCGATAGTAATAATATTGGAGGTCATCCGGGATAGTAATAAAATTGGGGGTTTGTCCAGGATAGCAATAAAATTGGCAGTTCGTCCGCGATAGTGATAATATTGGGGGTCATCCGGGATAGTAATAAAATTGGGGGTTTGTCCGGGATAGCAATTAAATTGGGGGTAGTTCAGGATAGTAATAATATTGTGGGTTGTGCAGGATAGTAATAATATTGGGGGTTACCCGGGAGAGTAATAAAATTCGGGATCATCTGGGATAGTAATAAAATTGGGGGCTCGTCCGGGATTGTAATAAAATTGGGGGCTCGTCCAGGATAGTAATAACATTGGGGGCTTGTCCGGGATAGTAATAATATTGGGGGTCGTCCGGGATAGTAATAATATTGGGGGTTTGTCCAGGATAGTAATAAAATTGGACGTAATCCGGGATAGTAATAATATTGGGGGTCCTCCAGGACAGTATTAATATTGGGGATTGTCCAGGATAGTAATAATATTGGGGGTCATCTGGGATAGTAATTAAATTGGGGGTTCATCCAGGATAGTAATAAAATTGGGGCTCATCCGGGAAAGTAATAATATTTGGGGTCTTCCGAGATAGTAATAAGATTGGGGGTCATCCGGGATAGTAATAATATTGGGGGTTTGTCCGGGATAGTAATAATATTGGGGACTCGACCGGGATAGTAATAATATTGGGGGTTGTCCGGGATAGTAATACTATTGGGGGGTCGTCCGGGATAGTAATAATATTGGGGGGTCGGCCGGGATAGTAATAATATCGGGGGTTGTCCAGGATAGTAATAATATTGGGGGATCGGCCGGGATAGTAATAATATTGGGGGGTCGGCCGGGATAGTAATAAAATATGGGGTTCTCCAGGATAGTAATAAAATTGGGGGTTTATCTGGGTTAGTAACAAAATTGGGGGCTCGTCCGGGATAGTAATAAAATAGCGGGCTGGTCCGGGATAGTAATAATATTGGGGTTTGGTCCAGGATAGTAATTATATTGGGGGTTCATCCAGGTTAGTAATAATATTGGGTGTTCCTCCAGGATAGTAATAAAATTGGGGGTCGTCCGGGATAGTAATAATATTGGGGGTTCGTCCAGGATAGTAATAAAGTTGGGGCTCATCCGGGATAGTAATAATATTGGGGGTCATCTGAGATAGTAATAATATTGGGGGTTGTCCATGAGAGTAAGAAAATTGGGAGTTCGTCCGGGATAGTAATAGAATTGGGGGTTTGTCCGGGATAGCAATAAAATTGGCAGTTCGTCCGTGATAGTAATAATATTGGGGGTCATCCGGGATAGTAATAAAATTGGGGGTTTGTCCGGGATAGCAATAAAATTGGCAGTTCGTCCGCGATAGTGATAATATTGGGGGTCATCCGGGATAGTAATAAAATTGGGGGTTTGTCCGGGATAGCAATTAAATTGGGGGTAGTTCGGGATAGTAATAATATTGGAGGTTGTGCAGGATAGTAATAATATTGGGGGTTGCCCGGGAGAGTAATAAAATTCGGGATCCTCTGGGATAGTAATAAAATTGGGGGCTCGTCCGGGATTGTAATAAAATTGGGGGCTCGTCCAGGATAGTAATAACATTGGGGGCTTGTCCGGGATAGTAATAATATTGGGGGTCGTCCGGGATAGTAATAATATTGGGGGTTTGTCCAGGATAGTAATAAAATTGGACGTAATCCGGGATAGTAATAATATTGGGGGTCCTCCAGGACAGTATTAATATTGGGGATTGTCCAGGATAGTAATAATATTGGGGGTCATCTGGGATAGTAATTAAATTGGGGGTTCATCCAGGATAGTAATAAAACTGGGGCTCATCCGGGATTGTAATAACATTGGGGGCTCGTCCAGGATAGTAATAACATTGGGGGCTCGTCCGGGATAGTAATAATATTGAGGGTCGTCCGGGATAGTAATAATATTGGGGGTTTGTCCAGGATAGTAATAAAATTGGACGTAATCCGGGATAGTAATAATATTGGGGGTCCTCCAGGACAGTATTAATATTGGGGATTGTCCAGGATAGTAATAATATTGGGGGTCATCTGGGATAGTAATTAAATTGGGGGTTCATCCAGGATAGTAATAAAATTGGGGCTCATCCGGGAAAGTAATAATATTTGGGGTCTTCCGAGATAGTAATAATATTGGGGGTCATCCGGGATAGTAATAATATTGGGGGTTTGTCCGGGATAGTAATAATATTGGGGGTTTGTCCGGGATAGCAATAATATTGGGGGTTTGTCCGGGATAGCAATAAAATTGGGGTTTCGTCCGGGATAGTAATAATATTGGGGGTCATCCGGGATAGTTATAAAATTTGGGTTTGGTCCAGGATAGTAATAATATTGGGGGTCATCCGTGATAGTAATAATATTGGGGGTCATCCGGGACAGTAATAATATTGGGGGTCGTCCGGGATAGTAATAAAATTGGGGGTTGGTCTGGGTTAGTAATAATATTTGGGGCCATCCGGGATAGTAATAATATTGGGGGTCATCCGGGATAGTAATAAAGTTGGGGGTTGGTCCGGGATAGTAATAATATTGGGGGTCGTCCAAGATAGTAATAATATTGGTGGTTCGTCCGGGTTAGTAATAAAATTGGGGGTTCGTCCGGGATAGTAATAAAATTGGGGTTGGTCCAGGATAGTAATAAAATTGGGCGTTGGTCCGGGATAGTAATAAAATTGGGTTCGTCCAAGATAGTAATAAAATTGGGGGTTGGTCCCGGATAGTAATTATATTGGGGGTCGTCCTTGATAGTAATAAAATTGGGGGTTCGTCCAGGCTAGTAAAAATATTGGGGTCGCCCGGGATAGTAATGATATTGGGGCTCATCCAGGTTAGTAATAATATTGGGGGTTGGCCCAGGATAGTAATAAAATTGGGTTTGTCCGAGATACTAATAAAATTGGGGGTTGGTCCGTGATAGTAATAAAATTGGTGTTCGTCGAGGATGGTAATAATATTGGGGTCGCCCGGGACAGTAATAACATTGGTGGCTCATCCAGATTATAATAATATTGGGGCTCATCCGGGATAGTAATAAGATTGGGGGCTTGTCCGGGTGAGTAATTAATTTGGGGGCTCGTCCGGGATAGTAATTAAATTGGGGCACCTCCGGGGCAGTAATAATATTGGGGTTCATCCGGGATAGTAATAATATTGGGGCTCGTACGGGATAGTAATAAAATTGGGGGTTGGTCCGGGATTGTAATAAAATTGGGGGTTGGTCCGGGATAGTAATAAAACTGGGGGTTGGTCTGGGATAGTAATAAAATTGGGGGTTGGTCTGGGATAGTAACAAAACTGGGGGTTGGTCCGGGATAGTAATAAAATTGGGGGTTGGTCCGGATAGTAATAATATTGGGGGTTCTCTGGGATAGTAATAATATTGGGGGTCGTCCAGGATAGTAATAATATTGGGGTTCATCCAGGATAGTAATAATATTGGGGGTCGTCCGGGATAGTGATTAAATTGGGGACTCGGCCGGGATAGTAATAATATTGGGGGTTGTCCGGGATAGTAATAATATTGGGGGGGCCGTCCGGGATAGTAATAATATTGGGGGTCAGCCGGGATAGTAATAATATTGGGGGTTGTCCGGGATAGTAATAATATTGGGGGGGTCATCCGGGATAGTAATAATATTGGGGGCTCGTTCGGGATAGTAATAAAATTGGGGGCTCGTCCAGGATAGTAATAAAATTGGGGGCTCGTCCGTGATAGTAATAATATTGGGGGTCGTCCGGGATAGTAATAATATTGGGGGTTTGTCCAGGATAGTAATAAAATTGGGAGTAATCCGGGATAGTAATAATATTGGGGGTCCTCCAGGACAGTATTAATATTGGGGTTCGTCCAGGATAGTAATAATATTGGGGGTCATCTGGGATAGTAATTAAATTGGGGGTTCATCCAGGATAGTAATAGAATTGGGGCTCATCCGGGAAAGTAATAATATTTGGGGTCTTCCGATATAGTAATAATACTGGGGGTCATCCGGGATAGTAATAATATTGTGGGTTTGTCCGGGATAGTAATAATATTGGGGGGTCAGCCGGGATAGTAATAATATTGGGGGTTGTCCGGGATAGTAATAATATTGGGGGGTCGGCCGGGATAGTAATAATATTGGGGGGTCGGACGGGATAGTAATAAAATAGGAGGTTCTCCAGGATAGTAATAAAATTGGGAGTTTATCTGAGATAGTAACAAAATTGGGGGCTCGTTCGGGATAGTAATAATATTGGGGTTTGGTCCAGGATAGTAATTATATTGGGGGTTTGTCCAGGATAGTAATAATATTGGGGGTTCCTCCAGGATAGTAATAAAGTTGGGGCTCATCCGGGATAGTAATAATATTGGGGGTCATCTGAGATAGTAATAATATTGGGGGTTGTCCACAATAGTAAGAAAATTGGGAGTTCGTCCGGGATAGTAATAAAATTGAGTGTTCGTCCGGGATAGTAATAGAATTGAGGGTTTGTCCGGGATAGCAATAAAATTGGCGGTTCGTCCACGATAGTAATAATATTGGGGGTCATCCGGGATAGTAATAAAATTGGGGGTTTGTCCGGGATAGCAATAAAATTGGGGGTTTGTCCAAGATAGTAATAAAATTGGGGGTAGTTTGGGATAGTAATAATATTGGGGATGTCCAGGATAGTAATAATATTGGGGGTTGCCCGGGATAGTAATAAAATTCGGGATCATCTGGGATAGTAATAAAATTGGGGGCTCGTCCGGGATAGTAATAAAATTGGGGGCTCGTCCAGGATAGTAATAAAATTGGGGGCTCGTCCGGGATAGTAATAATATTGGGGGTCGTCCAGGATAGTAATAATATTGGGGGTTTGTCCAGGATAGTAATAAAATTGGGGGTAATCCGAAATCGTAATAATATTGGTGGTCCTCCAGGACAGTATTAATATTGGGGATCGTCCAGGATAGTAATAATATTGGGGGTCATCTGGGGTAGTAATTAAATTGGGGGTTCGTCCAGGATAGTAATAAAATTGGGGCTCATCCGGGAAAGTAATAATATTTGGGGTCTTCCGAGATCGTAATAATATCGGGGGTCATCCGGGACAGTAATAATATTGGGGGTTTGTCCGGGATAGTAATAATACTGGGGGTTTGTCCGGGATAGCAATAAAATTGGGGTTTCGTCCGGGATAGTAATAATATTGGGGGTCATCCGGGATAGTAATAAAATTTGGGTTTGGTCCCGGATAGTAATAATATTGGGGTCATCCGTGATAGTAATAATATTGGGGGTCATCCGGGACAGTAATAATATTGGGGGTCGTCCGGGATAGTAAAAAAATTGGGGGTTGGTCTGGGTTAGTAATAATACTGGGGGTCATCTGAGATAGTAATAATATTGGGGGTTGTCCACGATAGTAATAAAATTGGGTGTTCGTCCGGGATAGTAATAGAATTCGGGGTTTGTCCGGGATAGCAATAAAATTGGCAGTTCGTCCGCGATAGTAATAATATTGGGGGTTTGTCCAGGATAGTAATAAAATTGGGAGTAATCCGGGATAGTAATAATATTGGGGGTCCTCCAGGACAGTATTAATATTGGGGATCGTCCAGGATAGTAATAATATTGGGGGTCATCTGGGATAGTAATTAAATTGGGGGTTCGTCCAGGATAGTAATAAAATTGGGGCTCATCCGGGAAAGTAATAATATTTGGGGTCTTCCGAGATAGTAATAATACTGGGGGTCATCCGGTATAGTAATAATATTGGGGGTTTGTCCGGGATAGTAATAATATTGGGGGGTCAGCCGGGATAGTAATAATATTGGGGGTTGTCCGGGATAGTAATAATATTGGGGGGTCGGCCGGGATAGTAATAATATTGGGGGGGTCGGACGGGATAGTAATAAAATAGGAGGTTCTCCAGGATAGTAATAAAATTGGGAGTTTATCTGGGATAGTAACAAAATTGGGGGCTCGTCCGGGATAGTAATAATATTGGGGGTCATCCGGGATAGTAATAAAATTTGGGTTTGGTCCGGGATAGTATTAATATTGGGGGTCATCCGTGATAGTAATAATATTGGGGGTCATCCGGGACAGTAATAATATTGGGGGTCGTCCGGGATAGTAATAAAATTGGGGGTTGGTCTGGGTTAGTAATAATACTGGGGGTCATCTGAGATAGTAATAATATTGGGGGTTGTCCACGATAGTAATAAAATTGGGTGTTCGTCCGGGATAGTAATAGAATTCGGGGTTTGTCCGGGATAGCAATAAAGTTGGCAGTTCGTCCGCGATAGTAATAATATTGGGGGTCATCCGGGATAGTAATAAAATTGGGGGGTTTTCCGGGATAGCAATAAAATTGGCAGTTCGTCTGCGATAGTGATAATATTGGGGGTCATCCGGGATAGTAATAAAATTGGGGGTTTGTCCAGGATAGCAATTAAATTGGGGGTAGTTCGGTATAGTAATAATATTGGGGGTTGTGCAGGATAGTAATAATATTGGGGGTTGCCCGGGAGAGTAATAAAATTCAGGATCATCTGGGATAGTAATAAAATTCGGGGCTCGTCCGGGATTGTAATAAAATTGGGTGCTCTTCCAGGACAGTAATAACATTGGGGGCTCGTCCGGGATAGTAATAATATTGGGGGTCGTCCGGGATAGTAATAATATTGAGGGTTTGTCGAGGATAGTAATAAAATTGGACGTAATCCGGGATAGTAATAATATTGGGGGTCCTCCAGGACAGTATTAATATTGGGGATTGTCCAGGATAGTAATAATATTGGGGGTCATCTGGGGTAGTAATTAAATTGGGGGTTCATCCAGGATAGTAATAAAATTGGGGCTCATCCGGGAAAGTAATAATATTTGGGGTCTTCCGAGATAGTAATAATATTGGCGGTCATCCGGGATAGTAATAATATTGGGGGATTGTCCGGGATAGTAATAATATTGGGGGTTTGTCCGGGATTGCAATAAAATTGGGGTTTCGTCCGGGATAGTAATAATATTGGGGGTCATCCGGGATAGTAATAAAATTTGGGTTTGGTCCAGGATAGTAATAATATTGGGGGTCATCCGTGATAGTAATAATATTGGGGGTCATCCGGGACAGTAATAATATTGGGGGTCGTCCGGGATAGTAATAAAATTGAGGGTTGGTCTGGATTAGTAATAATATTTGGGGCCATCCGGGATAGTAATAATATTGGGGGTCATCCGGGATAGTAATAAAGTTGGGGGTTGGTCCGGGATAGTAATAATATTGGGGGTCGTCCAGGATAGATATAATATTGGGGGTTCGTCCGGGTTAGTAATAAAATTGGGGGTTCGTCCAGGATAGTAATAAAATTGGGGTTGTTCCTGATAGTAATAAAATTGGGCGTTGGTCCGGGATAGTAATAAAATTGGGTTCGACAAGATAGTAATAAAATTGGGGGTTGGTCCCAGATAGTAATTATATTGGGGGTCGTCCTTGATAGTAATAAATTTGGGGCTTCGTCCAGGCTAGTAAAAATATTGGGGTCGCCCGGGATAGTAATGATATTGGGGCTCATCCAGGTTAGTAATAATATTGGGGGTTGGCCCAGGATAGTAATAAAATTGGGTTTGTCCGAGATACTAATAAAATTGGGGGTTGGTCCGTGATAGTAATAAAATTGGTGTTCGTCGAGGATGGTAATAATATTGGGGTCGCCCGGGATAGTAATAAAATTGGTGGCTCATCCAGATTATAATAATATTGGGGCTCATCCGGGATAGTAATAAGATTGGGGGCTTGTCCGGGTGAGTAATTAATTTGGGGGCTCGTCCGGGATAGTAATTAAATTGGGGCTCCTCCGGGGCAGTAATAATATTGGGGTTCATCCGGGATAGTAATAATATTGGGGCACGTACGGGTTAGTAATAAAATTGGGGGTTGGTCCGGGATAGTAATAAAATTGGGGGTTGGTCCGGATAGTAATAATATTGGGGGTTGTCTGGGATAGAAATAATATTGGGGGTCGTCCAGGATAGTAATAATATTGGGGTTCGTCCAGGATAGTAATAATATTGGGGGTCGTCCGGGATAGTGATTAAATTGGGGACTCGGCCGGGATAGTAATAATACTGGGGGTTGTCCGGGATAGTAATAATATTGGGGGGGGTCGTCCGGGATAGTAATAATATTGGGGGTCAGCCGGGATAGTAATAATATTGGGGGTTGTCCGGGATAGTAATAATATTGGGGGGGTCATCCGGGATAGTAATAATATTGGGGGCTCGTTCGGGATAGTAATAAAATTGGGGGCTCGTCCAGGATAGTAATAAAATTGGGGGCTCGTCTGGGATAGTAATAATATTGGGGGTCATCCGGGATAGTAATAATATTGGGGGTTTGTCCAGGATAGTAATAAAATTGGGAGTAATCCGGGATAGTAATAATATTGGGGGTCCTCCAGGACAGTATTAATATTGGGGATCGTCCTGGATAGTAATAATATTGGGGGTCATCTGGGACAGTAATTAAATTGGGGGTTCGTCCAGGATAGTAATAAAATTGGGGCTCATCCGGGAAAGTAATAATATTTGGGGTCTTCCGAGATAGTAATAATATTGGCGGTCATCCGGGATAGTAATAATATTGGGGGATTGTCCGGGATAGTAATAATATTGGGGGTTTGTCCGGGATTGCAATAAAATTGGGGTTTCGTCCGGGATAGTAATAATATTGGGGGTCATCCGGGATAGTAATAAAATTTGGGTTTGGTCCAGGATAGTAATAATATTGGGGGTCATCCGTGATAGTAATAATATTGGGGGTCATCCGGGACAGTAATAATATTGGGGGTCGTCCGGGATAGTAATAAAATTGAGGGTTGGTCTGGATTAGTAATAATATTTGGGGACTTCCGAGATAGTAATAATACTGGGGGTCATCCGGGATAGTAATAATATTGGGGGTTTGTCCGGGATAGTAATAATATTGGGGGGTCAGCCGGGATAGTAATAATATTGGGGGTTGTCCGGGATAGTAATAATATTGGGGGGTCGGCCGGGATAGTAATAATATTGGGGGGTCGGACGGGATAGTAATAAAATAGGAGGTTCTCCAGGATAGTAATAAAATTGGGAGTTTATCTGGGATAGTAACAAAATTGGGGGCTCGTCCGGTATAGTAATAATATTGGGGTTTGGTCCAGGATTGTAATTATATTGGGGGTTCGTCCAGGATAGTAATAATATTGGGGGTTCCTCCAGGATAGTAATAAAGTTGGGGCTCATCCGGGATAGTAATAATATTGGGGGTCATCTGAGATAGTAATAATATTGGGGGTCGTCCACGATAGTAAGAAAATTGGGAGTTCGTCCGGGATAGTAATAGAATTGAGGGTTTGTCCGGGATAGCAATAAAATTGGCGGTTCGTCCACGATAGTAATAATATTGGGGGTCATCCGGGATAGTAATAAAATTGGGGGTTTGTCCGGGATAGCAATAAAATTGGGGTTTTTTTCCAAGATAGTAATAAAATTGGGGGTAGTTTGGGATAGTAATAATATTGGGGGTTGTCCAGGATAGTAATAATATTGGGGGTTGCCCGGGATAGTAATAAAATTCGGGATCATCAGGGATAGTAATAAAATTGGGGGCTCGTCGGGGATAGTAATAAAATTGGGGGCTCGTCCAGGATAGTAATAAAATTGGGGGCTCGTCCGGGATAGTAATAATATTGGGGGTCGTCCGGGATAGTAATAATATTGGGGGTTTGTCCAGGATAGTAATAAAATTGGGGGTAATCCGGAATCGTAATAATATTGGTGGTCCTCCAGGACAGTATTAATATTGGGGATCGTCCAGGATAGTAATAATATTGGGGGTCATCTGGGATAGTAATTAAATTGGGGGTTCGTCCAGGATAGTAATAAAATTGGGGCTCATCCGGGAAAGTAATAATATTTGGGGTCTTCCGAGATAGTAATAATATTGGGGGTCATCCGGGACAGTAATAATATTGGGGGTTTGTCCGGGATAGTAATAATATTGGGGGTTTGTCCGGGATAGCAATAAAATTGGGGTTTCGTCCGGGATAGTAATAATATTGGGGGTTTGTCCGGGATTGCAATAAAATTGGGGTTTCGTCCGGGATAGTAATAATATTGGGGGTCATCCGGGATAGTAATAAAATTTGGGTTTGGTCCGGGATAGTAATAATATTGGGGGTCATCCGTGATAGTAATAATATTGGGGGTCATCCGGGACAATAATAATATTGGGGGTCATCCGGGATAGTAAAAAATTGGGGGTTGGTCTGGGTTAGTAATAATACTGGGGGTCATTTGAGATAGTAATAATATTGGGGGTCGTCCACGATAGCAATAAAAGTGGCAGTTCGTCCGCGATAGTAATAATATTGGGGGTCATCCGGGATAGTAATAAAATTGGGGGTTTGTCCGGGATAGCAATAAAATTGGCAGTTCGTCCGCGATAATGATAATATTGGGGGTCATCCGGGATAGTAATAAAATTGGGGGTTTGTCCGGGATAGCAATTAAATTGGGGGTAGTTTGGGATAGTAATAATATGGGGGGTTATGCAGGATAGTAATAATATTGGGGGTTGCCCGGGAGAGTAATAAAATTCGGGATCATCTGGGATAGTAATAAAATTGGGGGCTCGTCCGGGACTGTAATAAAATTGGGGGCTCGTCCAGGATAGTAATAACATTGGGGGCTCATCGGGGATAGTAATAATATTGGGGGTCATCCGGGATAGTAATAATATTGGGGGTTTGTCCAGGATAGTAAGAACATTGGATGTAATCCGGGATAGTAATAATATTGGGGGTCCTCCAGGACAGTATTAATATTGGGGATTGTCTAGGATATTAATAATATTGGGGGTCATCTGGGATAGCAATTAAATTGGGGGTTCATCCAGGATAGTAATAAAATTGGGGCTCATCCGGGAAAGTAATAATATTTGGGGTCTTCCGAGATAGTAATAATATTGGGGGTCATCCGGGATAGTAATAATATTGGGGGTTTGTCCGGGATAGTAATAATATTGGGGGTTTGTCCGGGATAGCAATAAAATTGGGGTTTCGTCCGGGATAGTAATATTATTGGGGGTCATCCGGGATAGTAATAAAATTTGGGTTTGGTCCGGGATAGTAATAATATTGGGGTCATCCGTGATAGTAATAATATTGGGGGTCATCCGGGACAGTAATAATATTGGGGGTCGTCCGGGATAGTAATAAAATTGGGGGTTGGTCTGGGTTAGTAATAATATTGGGGGTCATCTGAGATAGTAATAATATTGGGGGTCGTCCACGATAGTAAGAAAATTGGCAGTTCGTCCGGGATAGTAATAAAATTGGGTGTTCGTCCGGGATAGTAATAGAATTGGGGGTTTGTCCGGGATAGCAATAAAATTGGCAGTTCGTCCACGATAGTGATAATATTGGGGGTCATCCGGGATAGTAATAAAATTGGGGGTTTGTCCGGGATAGCAATAAAATTGGGGGTAGTTCGGGATAGTAATAATATTGGGGTTGCCCATGATAGTAATAATATTGGGAGTTGCCCGGGATAGTAATAAAATTCGGGATCATCTGGGATAGTAATAAAATTGGGGGCTCGTCCAGGATTGTAATAAAATTGGGGGCTCGTCCAGGATAGTAATAACATTGGGGGCTCGTCCGGGATAGTAATAATATTGGGGGTCGTCCGGGATAGTAATAATATTGGGGGTTTGTCCAGGATAGTAATAAAATTGGGGGTAATCCGGGATAGTAATAATATTGGGGGTCCTCCAGGACAGTATTAATATTGGGGATCGTCCAGGATAGTAATAATATTGGGGGTCATCTGGGATAGTAATTAAATTGGGGGTTCATCCAGGATAGTAATAAAATTGGGGCTCATCCGGGAAAGTAATAATATTTGGGGTCTTCCGAGATTGTAATAATATTGGGGGTCATCCGGGATAGTAATAATATTGGGGGTTTGTCCGGGATAGTAATAATATTGGGGGGTTTTCCGGGATAGCAATAAAATTGGGGTTTCGTCCGGGATAGTAATAATATTGGGGGTCATCCGGGATAGTAATAAAATTTGGGTTTGGTCCGGGATAGTAATAATATTGGGGGTTGGTCTGGGATAGTAATAAAATTGGGGGTTGGTCCAGGATAGTAATAATTTTGGGGGTTGGTCTGGGATAGTAATAATATTGGGGGTTGTCCGGGATAGTAATAATATTGGGGGTCGTCCAGGATAGTAATAATATTGGGGGTTGTCCAGGATAGTAATAATATTGGGGGTCGTCCAGGCTAGTAATAATATTGGGGGTTGTCCGGGATAGTAATAATATTGGGGGTTGTCTGGGATAGTAATAATATTGGGGGTCGTCCGGGATAGTAATAATATTGGGGGTCGTACGGGATAGTAATAATATTGGGGGTCGTCCGGGATAGTAATAATATTGGGGGTCGTACGGGATAGTAATAATATTGAGGGTCGTCCGGGATAGTGGTTAAATTGGGGACTCGACCAGGATAGTAATAATATTGGGGGTTGTCCGGGATAGTAATATTATTGGGGGGTCGTCTGGGATAGTAATGATATTGGGGGGTCGGCCGGGATAGTAATAATATTGGGGGGTCGTCCGGGATAGTAATAATATTGGGGGGTCGTCCGGGATAGTAATAATATTGGGGGTCATCCGGGATAGTAATAAAATTGGGGGTTGTCCGGGATAGTAATAATATTTGGGGTTCGTCCGGGTTTGTAATAAAATTGGGAGTTGGTGCGGGATAGTAATAAAATTGGGGGTTGGTCCGGGATAGTAATAAAATTGTGGGTTGGTCCGGGATAGTAATAAAATTGGGAGTTGGTGCGGGATAGTAATAAAATTGGGGGTTGGTCCGGGATAGTAATAAAATTGGGGTTCGTCTGGGAGAGTAATAATAGTGGGGACTCCTCCGGGGTTGCACTGCTCCCTGAAATCTCAGTGGTGCAGGTCAGCGGCTCAACGTCACATTCTCAAGGGGCAATTCGGGACGGACGGTCAACGCAAGGTCCCTGCACCTTGAACAAATAATTGCACCATTTGCTAGCCGGGGGCGTTGGCGACATCCGTTCTTGGCGCCGGGGGGGGGGCGTCACACCCCGGTTTTCCACCCCCTACCTGACATCGTGATGGTGAGTGTCTCACTCGGCGTTGAGTTGTACTCCCGCCCTGCGATGGTCGTCCGGTAGGCGCACGTGTAGTCTCCTTGGTTGGCCATGGTGGTGTTGACGATGGTGAACTCGGCCACAGAGCTGCGCACGGTCATCCTCGTGCTCAGCTCTTGGCTGTTCTGGTACAGCTGGAAATTGCGGGTCCGGTATTCTTTCGGGGCCGTGCAGAGGATGGTGAGCAGTTGCCCCTGGGGGTAAAGGTGGAATTCGGTATTCTTCGATATCGTGGGACTCTCGACGAGACCTGCAAAAAGGCAAACGGGGAGAGGCGATCGTTACTCGACACGAGGAATCTGGCCGCCGACACTCTCTCAATCACCCCTCTCTCGGGTTAATACACCAGCAAATTTCAAAGCCTCCCCCCACCCATGTGCGCCACTTGAGGGATGGCTGCTCGTGGGCCGGCAAGTCAAAGCTGATTGGCCATAACGTTGCCATGGAGAAAGGAAGGAATGATCGTCGCGATTGGAAAAAAAATAAATCCAGCGGCTTTTCACATTTGAAGCCTACTTGTGACAATGAGCGATTTTCATTTCATTTCATTTTCCTTTTCATTTCAAATCCGAAGCCGCTCACTTTGGTAGGGAGAATAAAGAAGCTGAACGTTGCTTGAATGGAGAGAGGGTGCAGAAAGCACAGCACAGACGGGATCAGGGGGTGCCTCTTGTATAAATGGCAGAAAGCTAGTTCAGCTGGTCATTGGGAAGGCAAATGTAGTGTTCAAATTCGCTCCAAATGGAATGGGCAGCACGGTAGCACAGTGGTTAGCACGGTGGCTTCACAGCGGCAGGGTCCCAGGTTCGAATCCCCGCTAGGTCACTGTCTGTGCGGAGTCTGCACGTTCTCCCCGTGTGTGCGTGGGTTTCCTCCGGGTGCTCCAGTTTCCTCCCACAGTCCAAAGATGTACAGGTTAGGTGGATTGGCCGTGCTAAATTGTCCCTCAGTGTCCAAAGATGTACAGGTTAGGTGGATTGGCCGTGTTAAATTGTCCCTCAGTGTCCAAAGATGTACAGGTTAGGTGGATTGGCCGTGTTAAATTGTCCCTTAGTGTCCAAAGATGTACAGGTTAGGTGGATTGACCGTGTTAAATTGTCCCTCAGTGCCCAAAGATGTGCAGGTTAGGTGGATTGACCATGCTAAATTGTCCCTTAGTGTCCAAAGATGTACAGGTTAGGTGGATTGGCCATGTTAAATTGTTCTTAGTGACCCCAGGTCTCTCTGTGCGTCGCCTGATCTCAATCGCTCCTGAATCTGATCCGGGGAGAACATGCACAGGTTGTCTCGTCTCTGCGAGTTCTCTCCCTCTTTCACACCTCCGCTGAACATGCCCAGGGCAATTCCCAGCTATCCCCATCGGAGATCCCACAAAACCATTGGAATATATGACCAGCGCGCTTAAATGGGCGGGGGCGGGGGGGGGGGGGGGGGGGCGCGCGGGGATGGTCAGCGACTCACTTGCGATGATTATCTGCACCCGGTCACTGTGAGTGGACGCGTACGTCTTTCCGTTAATGAGAACTTTGAACATGCATGTGAAGAACCCTTCCTGGGAGAGGCTGATGTTGCGGATGGTCAGGATGGAGCTGGACACGGAGGTGGGGCCCACCGAGGTGATGGAGCCGGACTCGCCCACCTTGTAGAGGTAGAAGGTGATCACGGCGAAGACGCTGGAGGACGAGCAGCGGAAGTTGACCGACTCGCCCTGGATGAAGGCCCCCGACGACCTGAGCACGGAAATCGAGGGTCGAAGCAGGACATCTACGGTGGAAGAAACAGACATGGGTTAATCGAAGTACGGCTCGGAGCCGTGCCGGCACGCACGGGTCGCGTCTGCTGCAGGCCAATCAGCTCGGCTCCCTTCAAGGAGTCGCTCCGGATCGTGTACCCTAGGCACCAATAACCTCCCTTGCTGCTTCAGGTCAGGAATGGGGATGTTCGCTAGCGGCTGCGCCAGTTTCTAAAACCAACCGCCCGCACGTAAAAGCAGCAAGACCCAGACAACATCTGGGGTTGGGGCTGATGAGTGTTGTGTCTCATTCGTGCCAGGAGGTGACCATCCCCAATACGAGAGGATAACCATCGCCCCCTTTGGCATTCAAAGGAATTACCATGGCTGGCATTATGTTGCTCAGCTCCCAGACAGAGTTGACCTTTATTCTGCCATTCATACATCCCACTACTTTGCCTTCAGTCAGTGCTATAAGATATCAGAACAAAATTAGGCCACTCGGCCCATCGAGTCTGCTCCGCCATTCAATCACGGCTGATATGTTTCCCATCCCCATTCTCCTGCCTTCTCCCCGTAACCCCTGACCCCCTTATTAATCGAGACCCTATCGACCTCTGCCTTAGACACTCAGGTGATTTGGCCTCCACAGCCTTCTGCGGCAAAGAGTTCCACAGATTCACCACCCTCTCTGGCTGAAGAAATTCCTCCTCCTCCTCTCTGCTTTCAAGGATCGTCCCTTTAGTCTGAGATGGTGAATCCTCTGCTTCTAGTCTCTCCGACAAGTGGAGACATCCTCTCCACGTCCACTCTATCCCAGGCCTCGCAGTATCCTGTAAGTTTCAATTAGACCCCCCCTCATCCTTCTAAACTCCAACGAGTACAGACCCAGAGTCCTCGACCGTTCCTCGTACGACAAGCTCTTCATTCTAGGGATCGTTCTTGTGAACCTCCCTCTGGACCCTCTCCGAGGCCCAGCCCGTCCTTCCTTAGATACGGAGCCCAAAACTGCTCCCAATGCTCCAAATGGGGTCTGACCAGAGCCTCAGAAGTACATCCCTGCTCTTGTATTCTAGCCCTCTCGACATGAATGCTGAACATTGCATTTGCCTTCCTAACTGCCGACTGAACCTGCACGTTAACCTGCAGAGAATCGTGAACAAGGACTCCCAAGTCCCTTTGTGCTTCTGATTTCTGAAGCATTTTCCCATTTAGAAAATAGTCTGTGCCTCAATTCCTCCTTCCAAAAGTGACATAACCTCACACTTTTCCACATTGTGTTCCATCGGCCACTTCATTGCCCGCTCTCCTAGCTTGTCCAAATCCTTCTGCAGCCCCCCTTGCTTCCTCAATACTACCTGCCCCTCTACAGACCTTTGCATCATCTGCAAACTTAGCAACACTGTCTTCAGCTCCTTCTTCCAGATCGTTAACATACATAATGCTGACCTTTAATCTGCAATTAACTCCTCGTCTGGGCCAAAGCTTTAACCTTAGACGCCACCATTACCGCTCCATGTGCCTTGTGTTCTGTGACACCGTTGTCATTTTGATGGCGCCACGCTCCAACCTGTCCCTGAGCATCTCTTCTGCTGCATCCCCCCCAAACCTTTATACCTGCACAAGAGCCAGTTCCACAGCAGTGCCAAATGGATTCCAACCCTCAACGCTGTTCCCCCCCCCCCCATCCCCCATAGATGATGTCAGCACTGCTCAATTTACCGTCAGCGGTGCCTCACGTGAACGGCCAACACGCGCACCAGCTCGTCCATGGGTGAAACCAGTGGACGTGCGGCGCGCACAGAAATGCCCGGTCCCACCGGCCGCCCACCGCCCACCAGGGTCATTTCAGACAGGGTGAAGAAGCCCCCCCCCCCCCCCGCCGATCGTGCGCCCAGGAAGCCCCTCACCTGTCACGGTCACGTTGACCCGATCGCTCTCCGTCGAGTTGTACAGTCGGCCCGACCGCTTGAGCTGGTACCGGCAGAAGTAGCTGCCGTCGTCGCCGTAGGTGAGGTTGGCGATGGAGAAGGTGACAGCGAAGCCCGCCGATGGCACGGCCTGGTAGGTGACCTCCCCGGCCCCATCCGCCTTCAGCAGAAGGAAGATGGCGCCGGAGAAGATGGCGGAGGCAGTGCAGCGGATGGTGACGTACTCCCCGATGGAGTACGTCCCCGAGTCGCGGAATATCTGGATGTGCGGCTTGGTGGGCTTCTCTGAGGGAGGCAAACGAGGTGGGGGTGGGGGGAGAGGGAGGGGGGGGGGGATGGGGGTGGAGGGGGGGAGGAGGGGGGGGGGGAGGGGGGAGGAGGGGGGGGGGGAGGGGAACAAAGAGGCAGATTGGTTAAGGAAGCCGGACGGCAACGGCGGAACATCGCGCGGGAGGTCGAGGGGGGCGCAAGGCCGTGAGGGAAAGCTCGGGTCGACCGCACGGCGAAATGGAAAGGGGGTCAACCGGATGGATTTCCGCCCCCCCCCCCCCCCTCCCCCCCAACCTCCGACTGGATTCCCGGTTCACGTCCGGAGTTTCAATTTTGCATTATTGAAAAGTCAGGGCAGCACGGTAGCATAGTGGTCAGCACAATCGCTTCACAGCGCCAGGGTCCCAGGTTCGATTCCCGGCTTGGGTCACTGTCTGTGCGGAGTCTGCACGTCCTCCCCGTGTCTGCGTGGGTTTCCTCCGGGTGCTCCGGAGTGCTCAGCGAGAGAGTGAGAGAGGGTGAGTGAGAGAGCGAGAGAGAGGGTGAGAGAGAGTGAGAGTTAGGGGGTGAGAGAGTGAGAGAGGTTGAGAGTGAGAGAGTGTGAGAGAGAGAGAGTGAGTGAGAGAAAGTGAGTGAGAGTGTGAGAGTTTGCGACTGAGAGAGTGTGAGAGGGTGAGAGAGTGAGAGAGAGTGAGAGATTGAGAGAGAGAGCGAGGCTGAGAGTGAGAGAGTGAGAGAGTGAGTGAGTGAGAGAGTGAGAGAGCGAGAGGGTGAGAGAGTGAGAGAGTGAGAGAGGCTGAGAGCGAGAGGGTGAGGGGGTGAGAGATTGAGAGAGTGAGAGAGTAAGAGAGAGTGAGTGAGAGAGCGAGAGAGGGGGTGAGAGAGAGAGAGTGACTGAGAGTGAGAGAGGGTGAGTGAGAGAGAGAGTGAATGAGAGAGGGTGAGAGAGGTAGAGAGTTAGGGGGTGAGAGAGTGAGAGAGGTTTGAGAGTGACAGAGAGTGAGTGAGAGAGTGAGAGAGGGACTGAGAGTGAGAGAGGGTGAGTGAGAGAGAGAAGGACTGAGAGTGAGAGAGGGTGAGTGAGAGAGAGTGAATGAGAGAGGGTGAGAGAGAGTGAGAGAGTGAGAGGGTGAGAGAGGGTGAGAGAGAGTGAGAGAGGGTGAGAGAGAGTGAGAGAGTGAGGGGGTGAGAGAGTGAGAGAGGTTGAGAGAGGGTGAGAGAGAGTGAGAGAGTGAGGGTGAGAGAGGGTGAATGAGAGAGCGAGAGAGGGGGTGAGAGAAAAAGAGGGACTGAGAGTGAGAGAGGGTGAGTGAGAGAGAGAGTGAATGAGAGAGGGTGAGAGAGGTAGAGAGTTTGGTGGTGAGAGAGTGAGAGAGGGACTGAGAGTGAGAGAGGGTGAGTGAGAGAGATTGAATGAGAGAGGGTGAGTGAGAGTGAGAGAGGGTGAGTGAGAGTGAGAGAGGGTGAGAGAGAGTGAGAGAGGTTGAGAGTGAGTGAGAGAGGGTGAGAGAGAGTGAGAGAGGGTGAGGGTGAGGGGTGAGAGAGTGAGAGGTTGAGAATGAGTGAGAGAGGGTGAGAGAGAGTGAGAGAGGGTGAGGGGGTGAGAGAGTGAGAGGTTGAGAATGAGTGAGAGAGGGTGAGAGAGAGTGAGAGAGGGTGAGGGAGTGAGAGAGTGAGAGAGGTTGAGAGTGAGAGAGGGTGAGAGAGTGAGAGAGGTTGAGATTGAGTGAGAGAGGGTGAGAGAGTGAGAGAGAGTGAGTGGGTGAGAGAGTGAGAGAGGTTGAGAGTGAGTGAGAGAGGGTGAGAGTGAGAGAGAGTGAGGGAGTGAGAGAGTGAGAGAGGTTGAGAGTGAGTGAGAGAGGGTGAGAGAGAGTGAGAGAGTGAGGGGGTGAGAGAGTGAGAGAGGTTGAGAGTGAGTGAGAGAGGGTCAGAGAGTGAGAGAGGGTGAGAGGGTGAGAGGGTGAGGGGTGAGAGAGGGTGAGAGAGAGAGAGAGTGAGGGGGTGAGAGAGTGAGAGAGGGTGAGAGGGTGAGGGGGTGAGAGAGTGAGAGAGGCTGAGAGTGAGAGAGGTTGAGAGTGAGAGAGGTTGAGAGTGAGTGAGAGAGGGTGAGAGAGAGTGAGAGAGCGAGAGAGTGAGAGAGAGAGTGAATGAGAGAGGGTAAGTGAGAGAGAGAGTGAATGAGAGAGGGTGAGAGAGTGAGAGAGGTTGAGAGTGAGTGAGAGAGGGTGAGAGAGAGTGAGAGAGTGAGGGGGTGAGAGAGTGAGAGAGAGTGAATGAGAGAGGGTGAGAGAGAGTGAATGAGAGAGGGTAAGAGAGAGTGAATGAGAGAGGGTGAGAGAGAGTGAGAGAGTGAGGGGGTGAGAGAGTGAGAGAGGTTGAGAGTGAGTGAGAGAGGGTGAGAGAGAGTGAGAGAGTGAGGGGGTGAGAGAGTGAGAGAGGTTGAGAGTGAGTGAGAGAGGGTGAGAGAGTGAGAGAGTGAGGGGGTGAGAGAGTGAGAGAGAGTGAATAAGAGAGGGTGAGAGAGAGTGAATGAGAGAGGGTGAGAGAGAGTGAATGAGAGAGGGTGAGAGAGAGAGAGTGAGGGGGTGAGAGAGTGAGAGAGGTTGAGAGTGAGTGAGAGAGTGAGTGAGAGAGTGAGAGAGGTTGAGAGTGAGAGAGGTTGAGAGTGAGAGAGGGTGAGGGTGAGAGAGTGAGAGGGTGAGAGAGTGAGAGAGGGTGAGGGTGAGAGAGTGAGAGGGTGAGAGAGTGAGAGAGGGTGAGGGTGAGAGAGTGAGAGGGTGAGAGAGTGAGTGAGAGAGGTGAGAGAGTGAGAGAGTGAGGGGGTGAGAGAGTGAGAGAGGTTGAGAGTGAGTGAGAGAGAGTGAGAGTGAGAGAGTGAGGGGGTGAGAGAGTGAGAGAGGTTGAGAGTGAGTGAGAGAGAGTGAGAGTGAGAGAGTGAGTGAGTGAGAGAGGGTGAGAGAGAGTGAGAGAATGAGGGGGTGAGAGAGGTTGAGAGTGAGTGAGAGAGGGTGAGAGAGAGAGAGAGTGAATGAGAGAGGGTGAGAGAGAGTGAGAGAGTGAGGGGGTGAGAGAGTGAGAGAGGTTGAGAGTGAGAGAGGTTGAGAGTGAGAGTGAGAGAGGTTGAGAGTGAGTGAGAGAGGGAGAGAGAGAGTGAGAGGGTGAGAGAGTGAGAGAGGTTGAGAGTGAGTGAGAGAGCGAGCGATGGACAAAGAAGGAGGGGAGTGAACGCGACGATATAGCCACTCGGTAACCGGGGGCGATTATGACTGACCAATCGATGCTGCCGTCCGCCAGCGGGTTCCCGGGTCAACGTCTAAAACGTTCGGATCAAATCGGGAATCTGGGCATCGCCCGTTCCTGTGGCATCCCAAGCCCAGGGACCAGCCCCTCCACCCCCATCACCCCCCCTGCCCCACTCACCGATCACCGTGACTTTGGCCTTGTCACTCATGGTAGAATTGTAAAGCCTGTTCCCGCTCTGCAGCTGATACGTGCAGGTGTAATAGCCAGCCAGGCCCTTGGTGATGTTCGCCACCAAGAAGGTGACGTTCGAGTACTCTGCCCCGGCCTCCAGCGAGACCATGTCGGCCGCCTCGCCCACCTTGTACAGCTGGAACCTGGCCCCCGTGTAGTAGTTGGGGCAGGTGCACTGAATCTGCAGAGATTCCCCATGGGCGAATATCCCGGACGTCCTGAGAACGGAAATCTCCGGGCTCTGCAGCTCATCTGGGGCGAAGGGGAAACACTGCGGTTAAAACATCCAGGCCGCCATCGCCTGCTGCCTCACAGCCCCGGGGGGACCCAGTTTCCGATTTCCCCATCCTGCTGCCCCACAGCCCCGGGGGACCCAGTTTCCGATTTCCCCATCCTGCTGCCTCACAGCCCCGGGGGACCCAGTTTCCGATTTCCCCATCCTGCTGCCCCACAGCCCCGGGGGACCCAGTTTCCGATTTCCCCATCCTGCTGCCTCACAGCCCCGGGGGACCCAGTTTCCGATTTCCCCATCCTGCTGCCCCACAGCCCCGGGGGACCCAGTTTCCGATTTCCCCATCCTGCTGCCCCACAGCCCCGGGGGGACCCAGTTTCCGATTTCCCCATCCTGCTGCCCCACAGCCCCGGGGGACCCAGTTTCCGATTTGCCCATCCTGCTGCCCCACAGCCCCGGGGGACCCAGTTTCCGATTTCCCCATCCTGCTGCCTCACAGCCCTGGGGGACCCAGTTTCCGATTTCCCCATCCTGCTGCCCCACAGCCCTGGGGGACCCAGTTTCTGATTTCCCCATCCTGCTGCCCCACAGCCCGGGGGACCCAATTTCCGATTTGCCCATCCTGCTGCCTCACAGCCCCGGGGGACCCAGTTTCCGATTTCCCCATCCTGCTGCCCCACAGCCCTGGGGGACCCAGTTTCCGATTTGCCCATCCTGCTGCCCCACAGCGCAGGGTGAGACCCAGAGTCGCTTCCCGATCAGCCAACGGTCAGTCGCACAATCTCCCCGTGTGCAAGCTGTATTATCTCAATGCTCCGGTTAATACCACAGTCCAAAGATGCACAGGTTAGGGTGGATTGGCCGTGTTAAATTGTCCCTCAGTGTCCAAAGATGTACAGGTTAGGGGGATTGGCCGTGTTAAATTGTCCCTTAGTTCCCAAAGATGTGCAGGTTAGGTGGATTGGCCGTGTTAAATTGTCCTTCAGTGTCCAAAGATGTACAGGTTAGGGGGATTGGCCGTGTTAAATTGTCCCTTAGTGCCCAAAGATGTACAGGTTAGCTGATTGGCCGTGTTAAATTGTCCCTCAGTGTCCAAAGATGTGCAGTTTAGGTGGAGTGGCCGTGCTAAATTGTCCCTCAGTAGCCAAAGATGTACAGGTTAGGGTGGATTGGCCATGTTAAATTGTCCCTCAGTGTCCAAAGATGTACAGGTTAGGTGGATTGACCATTTGCCATCCCCCCCCCCCCCCCCTACCCCCCCCCCCCCCCCTCCACCCACCCCTCAGCTCACCTGTGCAGATCACCCCCGCGTCGTTCCTCTGCCGGCAGCTCCTGGGCAGGATGTTCAGGGCCGGGCAGGACCACAGGAACCGCTCCGAGCCATTGCACCGCACGTTGTCCAGCAGGATGGGTCCCGTGCCTTCCCCGAACAGGCCCCCCGCCGTGGCCGACTGGCCGAAGCCGCAGCCCACCTGCTGGCACACCACCTGGGCGTCCACGATGCCCCAGCCGGAGTCGCAGATGGTGCCCCAGGTCCCGTTGTAGTAGGCCTCCACCCTGCCCGAGCAGGGCTTGTGGCCATCGACCAGCCGCAGCTTCGCGTTTTCTGTTGGGGGGGGGGAGGGAGAGAGAGGAGACGGGCATCGTTACTGCGCCAGGGCGGCATTTGTCCCCCCCCCACCCCCACCCCGGGTACCCTGGCACAAGGTCGAAAAGACTGGGTTTGACCGCTGAGGTCACGTTTTTAAACAATCCCGGTTCCGATGGCAAGCATATCGCGGGGAGCAATTAAGGTGCCCTAATAGGAATCTGGGCTCCCGACCACCTTGGGCACTGCGCCCCGGGGCACCCTACCAGGGTGCCAATATACCCGGGTGCCAGATTGCCCATGCAGGGGATCGACCCCGGGGAGGGGGGGGGGGTGCCTTACCTGTGTGGAGGGGGGAGGAGGAACGTTGGGTGCAGCGAGGGGGCATGCGGAGGTCACAGTGGGGCGGGTGGTGAAGTGTGTCGAGAGATCGGGTCTGATCGTTATTTGTGACACCGAGGGTTAAAAGACTGGGTTTGACCGCTGCGGTCACGTCTTTAAAGAATCCCGGTTCGAAAGGCAAGCGTATCGCAGGAGCAATTAAGGTGCCCTAAAAATCTCGTGCTGATGCCGTTTTGTTTGGATGAAGAGAGGGGGGATTCCCCTGTGGTGTCCATCAGATTTCAGCTCGGCAAGGGGATGCAGTTGCTTGGAGCTACGGTCACCAGAGATTTTCCTTTTTCATTGCGTGGTAATAAAGGTAGCAGTTAAGGGTTTTGGTATTTACTGCGCTAATCAGCGCCAAGGAAAGCAGGTTCGATTCCCAGCCTCGGGGGGGGGGGGGACTGTCCGTCTGGAGTTTGTACATTTTCTCTCCCACCCGCCCCCACTCCCCGCCCTCTCTGGGTGGGTTTCCTCTGGGTGCTCCGGTTCCTTCCCACAAGTCCACCACTGAGGTAGATTGGCCACGATTGAAATTGTGCCTCAGCGTCCGGGGACGTGTAGGTTCGGTGGAGTTCACGGGGATAGGGAGGAGGATTGGGCCTCCTCTCTTCATCCAAACAAAACTGCATCGGCGCGGGCTTTGTACGGCGCCTTAATTGCTCCCGCCATATGCTTTCCGTTTGAACGGGGATTCGTTAAAAACGTGACTGCAGCGGTCAAACCCAGACTTTTCACCCTTGCTGGAACAAATAACGATGACGCCACGTGGTGCTCTCTCTCCTCCCGAAGGGTCGAGGACTACTCGATGGGCCAAATGTTTCACCTGGTGGATTCACACAACAAAACAGCGTCGCCGAGATGGAGCAATCAGGAAAGAGGCTGGAGCAAGCGAGGGTCTCCATCCTCGTTCAGCTATATCAGAGGAGGTGCACATCCCGAGATACAATGTGGAAAAGTGTGAGGTTACGCACTTTGGAAGGAGGAACGGAGGCACAGACTATTTTCTAAATGGAGAAAATGCTTCGGAAATCAGAAGCACAAAGGGGCTTGGGAGTCCTGGTTCACGATTCTCTTACGGTTGACGTGCAGGATCAGTCGGCAGTTAGGAAGGCAAATGCAATGTTAGCATTCATGTCGAGAGGGCTGGAATACAAGAGCAGGGATGTACGTCTGAGGCTCTGGTCAGACCGCATTTGGAGCATTGGGAGCAGTTTTGGGCCCCGTATCTAAGGAAGGATGGGCTGGGCCTTGGAGAGGGTCCAGAGGGAGGTTCACAAGAACGATCCCTGGAATGAAGAGCTTGTCGTACGAGGAAACGGTCGTGGACTCTGGGTCTGTACTCGTTAGAGTTTGGAAGGATGAGGGGGGTTAGTATTGAAACTTACAGGATACAGCGAGGCCTGGGATAGAG